>NC_141037.1:0-25000 GCF_052040795.2 Danio rerio
CCCTAACCCTAACCCTAACCCTAACCCTAACCCTAACCCTAACCCTAACCCTAACCCTAACCCTAACCCTAACCCTAACCCTAACCCTAACCCTAACCCTAACCCTAACCCTAACCCTAACCCTAACCCTAACCCTAACCCTAACCCTAACCCTAACCCTAACCCTAACCCTAACCCTAACCCTAACCCTAACCCTAACCCTAACCCTAACCCTAACCCTAACCCTAACCCTAACCCTAACCCTAACCCTAACCCTAACCCTAACCCTAACCCTAACCCTAACCCTAACCCTAACCCTAACCCTAACCCTAACCCTAACCCTAACCCTAACCCTAACCCTAACCCTAACCCTAACCCTAACCCTAACCCTAACCCTAACCCTAACCCTAACCCTAACCCTAACCCTAACCCTAACCCTAACCCTAACCCTAACCCTAACCCTAACCCTAACCCTAACCCTAACCCTAACCCTAACCCTAACCCTAACCCTAACCCTAACCCTAACCCTAACCCTAACCCTAACCCTAACCCTAACCCTAACCCTAACCCTAACCCTAACCCTAACCCTAACCCTAACCCTAACCCTAACCCTAACCCTAACCCTAACCCTAACCCTAACCCTAACCCTAACCCTAACCCTAACCCTAACCCTAACCCTAACCCTAACCCTAACCCTAACCCTAACCCTAACCCTAACCCTAACCCTAACCCTAACCCTAACCCTAACCCTAACCCTAACCCTAACCCTAACCCTAACCCTAACCCTAACCCTAACCCTAACCCTAACCCTAACCCTAACCCTAACCCTAACCCTAACCCTAACCCTAACCCTAACCCTAACCCTAACCCTAACCCTAACCCTAACCCTAACCCTAACCCTAACCCTAACCCTAACCCTAACCCTAACCCTAACCCTAACCCTAACCCTAACCCTAACCCTAACCCTAACCCTAACCCTAACCCTAACCCTAACCCTAACCCTAACCCTAACCCTAACCCTAACCCTAACCCTAACCCTAACCCTAACCCTAACCCTAACCCTAACCCTAACCCTAACCCTAACCCTAACCCTAACCCTAACCCTAACCCTAACCCTAACCCTAACCCTAACCCTAACCCTAACCCTAACCCTAACCCTAACCCTAACCCTAACCCTAACCCTAACCCTAACCCTAACCCTAACCCTAACCCTAACCCTAACCCTAACCCTAACCCTAACCCTAACCCTAACCCTAACCCTAACCCTAACCCTAACCCTAACCCTAACCCTAACCCTAACCCTAACCCTAACCCTAACCCTAACCCTAACCCTAACCCTAACCCTAACCCTAACCCTAACCCTAACCCTAACCCTAACCCTAACCCTAACCCTAACCCTAACCCTAACCCTAACCCTAACCCTAACCCTAACCCTAACCCTAACCCTAACCCTAACCCTAACCCTAACCCTAACCCTAACCCTAACCCTAACCCTAACCCTAACCCTAACCCTAACCCTAACCCTAACCCTAACCCTAACCCTAACCCTAACCCTAACCCTAACCCTAACCCTAACCCTAACCCTAACCCTAACCCTAACCCTAACCCTAACCCTAACCCTAACCCTAACCCTAACCCTAACCCTAACCCTAACCCTAACCCTAACCCTAACCCTAACCCTAACCCTAACCCTAACCCTAACCCTAACCCTAACCCTAACCCTAACCCTAACCCTAACCCTAACCCTAACCCTAACCCTAACCCTAACCCTAACCCTAACCCTAACCCTAACCCTAACCCTAACCCTAACCCTAACCCTAACCCTAACCCTAACCCTAACCCTAACCCTAACCCTAACCCTAACCCTAACCCTAACCCTAACCCTAACCCTAACCCTAACCCTAACCCTAACCCTAACCCTAACCCTAACCCTAACCCTAACCCTAACCCTAACCCTAACCCTAACCCTAACCCTAACCCTAACCCTAACCCTAACCCTAACCCTAACCCTAACCCTAACCCTAACCCTAACCCTAACCCTAACCCTAACCCTAACCCTAACCCTAACCCTAACCCTAACCCTAACCCTAACCCTAACCCTAACCCTAACCCTAACCCTAACCCTAACCCTAACCCTAACCCTAACCCTAACCCTAACCCTAACCCTAACCCTAACCCTAACCCTAACCCTAACCCTAACCCTAACCCTAACCCTAACCCTAACCCTAACCCTAACCCTAACCCTAACCCTAACCCTAACCCTAACCCTAACCCTAACCCTAACCCTAACCCTAACCCTAACCCTAACCCTAACCCTAACCCTAACCCTAACCCTAACCCTAACCCTAACCCTAACCCTAACCCTAACCCTAACCCTAACCCTAACCCTAACCCTAACCCTAACCCTAACCCTAACCCTAACCCTAACCCTAACCCTAACCCTAACCCTAACCCTAACCCTAACCCTAACCCTAACCCTAACCCTAACCCTAACCCTAACCCTAACCCTAACCCTAACCCTAACCCTAACCCTAACCCTAACCCTAACCCTAACCCTAACCCTAACCCTAACCCTAACCCTAACCCTAACCCTAACCCTAACCCTAACCCTAACCCTAACCCTAACCCTAACCCTAACCCTAACCCTAACCCTAACCCTAACCCTAACCCTAACCCTAACCCTAACCCTAACCCTAACCCTAACCCTAACCCTAACCCTAACCCTAACCCTAACCCTAACCCTAACCCTAACCCTAACCCTAACCCTAACCCTAACCCTAACCCTAACCCTAACCCTAACCCTAACCCTAACCCTAACCCTAACCCTAACCCTAACCCTAACCCTAACCCTAACCCTAACCCTAACCCTAACCCTAACCCTAACCCTAACCCTAACCCTAACCCTAACCCTAACCCTAACCCTAACCCTAACCCTAACCCTAACCCTAACCCTAACCCTAACCCTAACCCTAACCCTAACCCTAACCCTAACCCTAACCCTAACCCTAACCCTAACCCTAACCCTAACCCTAACCCTAACCCTAACCCTAACCCTAACCCTAACCCTAACCCTAACCCTAACCCTAACCCTAACCCTAACCCTAACCCTAACCCTAACCCTAACCCTAACCCTAACCCTAACCCTAACCCTAACCCTAACCCTAACCCTAACCCTAACCCTAACCCTAACCCTAACCCTAACCCTAACCCTAACCCTAACCCTAACCCTAACCCTAACCCTAACCCTAACCCTAACCCTAACCCTAACCCTAACCCTAACCCTAACCCTAACCCTAACCCTAACCCTAACCCTAACCCTAACCCTAACCCTAACCCTAACCCTAACCCTAACCCTAACCCTAACCCTAACCCTAACCCTAACCCTAACCCTAACCCTAACCCTAACCCTAACCCTAACCCTAACCCTAACCCTAACCCTAACCCTAACCCTAACCCTAACCCTAACCCTAACCCTAACCCTAACCCTAACCCTAACCCTAACCCTAACCCTAACCCTAACCCTAACCCTAACCCTAACCCTAACCCTAACCCTAACCCTAACCCTAACCCTAACCCTAACCCTAACCCTAACCCTAACCCTAACCCTAACCCTAACCCTAACCCTAACCCTAACCCTAACCCTAACCCTAACCCTAACCCTAACCCTAACCCTAACCCTAACCCTAACCCTAACCCTAACCCTAACCCTAACCCTAACCCTAACCCTAACCCTAACCCTAACCCTAACCCTAACCCTAACCCTAACCCTAACCCTAACCCTAACCCTAACCCTAACCCTAACCCTAACCCTAACCCTAACCCTAACCCTAACCCTAACCCTAACCCTAACCCTAACCCTAACCCTAACCTAACCCTAACCCTAACCCTAACCCTAACCCTAACCCTAACCCTAACCCTAACCCTAACCCTAACCCTAACCCTAACCCTAACCCTAACCCTAACCCTAACCCTAACCTAACCCTAACCCTAACCCTAACCCTAACCTAACCCTAACCCTAACCCTAACCCTAACCCTAACCTAACCCTAACCCTAACCCTAACCCTAACCCTAACCCTAACCCTAACCCTAACCCTAACCCTAACCCTAACCCTAACCCTAACCCTAACCCTAACCCTAACCCTAACCCTAACCCTAACCCTAACCCTAACCCTAACCCTAACCCTAACCCTAACCCTAACCTAACCCTAACCCTAACCTAACCCTAACCCTAACCCTAACCCTAACCCTAACCCTAACCCTAACCCTAACCCTAACCCTAACCTAACCCTAACCCTAACCCTAACCCTAACCTAACCCTAACCCTAACCCTAACCCTAACCCTAACCCTAACCCTAACCCTAACCCTAACCCTAACCCTAACCCTAACCCTAACCCTAACCCTAACCCTAACCCTAACCCTAACCCTAACCTAACCCTAACCCTAACCCTAACCCTAACCCTAACCCTAACCCTAACCCTAACCCTAACCCTAACCCTAACCCTAACCCTAACCCTAACCCTAACCCTAACCCTAACCCTAACCCTAACCCTAACCCTAACCCTAACCCTAACCCTAACCCTAACCCTAACCCTAACCCTAACCCTAACCCTAACCCTAACCCTAACCCTAACCCTAACCCTAACCCTAACCCTAACCCTAACCCTAACCCTAACCCTAACCCTAACCCTAACTAACCCTAACCCTAACCCTAACCCTAACCCTAACCCTAACCCTAACCCTAACCCTAACCCTAACCCTAACCCTAACCCTAACCCTAACCCTAACCCTAACCCTAACCCTAACCCTAACCCTAACCCTAACCCTAACCCTAACCCTAACCCTAACCCTAACCCTAACCCTAACCCTAACCCTAACCCTAACCCTAACCCTAACCTAACCCTAACCCTAACCCTAACCCTAACCCTAACCCTAACCCTAACCCTAACCCTAACCCTAACCCTAACCCTAACCCTAACCCTAACCCTAACCCTAACCCTAACCCTAACCCTAACCCTAACCCTAACCCTAACCCTAACCCTAACCCTAACCCTAACCCTAACCCTAACCCTAACCCTAACCTAACCCTAACCCTAACCCTAACCCTAACCCTAACCCTAACCCTAACCCTAACCCTAACCCTAACCCTAACCCTAACCCTAACCCTAACCCTAACCCTAACCCTAACCCTAACCCTAACCCTAACCCTAACCCTAACCCTAACCCTAACCCTAACCCTAACCCTAACCCTAACCCTAACCCTAACCCTAACCCTAACCCTAACCCTAACCCTAACCCTAACCTAACCCTAACCCTAACCCTAACCCTAACCCTAACCCTAACCCTAACCCTAACCCTAACCCTAACCCTAACCCTAACCCTAACCCTAACCCTAACCCTAACCCTAACCCTAACCCTAACCCTAACCTAACCCTAACCTAACCTAACCTAACCTAACCCTAACCCTAACCCTAACCCTAACCCTAACCCTAACCCTAACCCTAACCCTAACCCTAACCCTAACCCTAACCCTAACCCTAACCCTAACCTAACCCTAACCCTAACCCTAACCCTAACCCTAACCCTAACCCTAACCCTAACCCTAACCCTAACCCTAACCCTAACCCTAACCCTAACCCTAACCCTAACCCTAACCCTAACCTAACCCTAACCCTAACCCTAACCCTAACCCTAACCCTAACCCTAACCCTAACCCTAACCCTAACCCTAACCCTAACCCTAACCCTAACCCTAACCCTAACCCTAACCCTAACCCTAACCCTAACCCTAACCCTAACCCTAACCCTAACCCTAACCCTAACCCTAACCCTAACCCTAACCCTAACCTAACCCTAACCCTAACCCTAACCCTAACCCTAACCCTAACCCTAACCCTAACCCTAACCCTAACCCTAACCCTAACCCTAACCCTAACCTAACCCTAACCCTAACCCTAACCCTAACCCTAACCCTAACCCTAACCCTAACCCTAACCCTAACCCTAACCCTAACCCTAACCCTAACCCTAACCCTAACCCTAACCCTAACCCTAACCCTAACCCTAACCCTAACCCTAACCCTAACCCTAACCCTAACCCTAACCCTAACCCTAACCCTAACCCTAACCCTAACCCTAACCCTAACCCTAACCTAACCCTAACCCTAACCCTAACCCTAACCTAACCTAACCCTAACCTAACCTAACCCTAACCCTAACCCTAACCCTAACCCTAACCCTAACCCTAACCCTAACCCTAACCCTAACCCTAACCTAACCCTAACCCTAACCCTAACCCTAACCCTAACCCTAACCCTAACCCTAACCCTAACCCTAACCCTAACCCTAACCTAACCCTAACCCTAACCCTAACCCTAACCCTAACCCTAACCCTAACCCTAACCCTAACCCTAACCCTAACCCTAACCCTAACCCTAACCCTAACCCTAACCCTAACCCTAACCCTAACCCTAACCCTAACCCTAACCCTAACCCTAACCCTAACCCTAACCCTAACCCTAACCCTAACCCTAACCCTAACCCTAACCCTAACCCTAACCCTAACCCTAACCCTAACCCTAACCCTAACCCTAACCCTAACCCTAACCCTAACCCTAACCCTAACCCTAACCCTAACCCTAACCCTAACCCTAACCCTAACCCTAACCCTAACCCTAACCCTAACCCTAACCCTAACCCTAACCCTAACCCTAACCCTAACCCTAACCCTAACCCTAACCCTAACCCTAACCCTAACCCTAACCCTAACCCTAACCCTAACCCTAACCCTAACCCTAACCCTAACCCTAACCCTAACCCTAACCCTAACCCTAACCCTAACCCTAACCCTAACCCTAACCCTAACCCTAACCCTAACCCTAACCCTAACCCTAACCCTAACCCTAACCCTAACCCTAACCCTAACCCTAACCTAACCCTAACCCTAACCCTAACCCTAACCCTAACCCTAACCCTAACCCTAACCCTAACCCTAACCCTAACCCTAACCCTAACCCTAACCCTAACCCTAACCCTAACCCTAACCCTAACCCTAACCCTAACCCTAACCCTAACCCTAACCCTAACCCCTAACCCTAACCCTAACCCTAACCCTAACCCTAACCCTAACCCTAACCCTAACCCTAACCCTAACCCTAACCCTAACCCTAACCCTAACCCTAACCCTAACCCTAACCCTAACCTAACCCTAACCCTAACCCTAACCCTAACCCTAACCCTAACCCTAACCCTAACCCTAACCCTAACCCTAACCCTAACCCTAACCCTAACCCTAACCCTAACCCTAACCCTAACCCTAACCCTAACCCTAACCCTAACCCTAACCCTAACCCTAACCCTAACCCTAACCCTAACCCTAACCCTAACCCTAACCCTAACCCTAACCCTAACCCTAACCCTAACCCTAACCCTAACCCTAACCCTAACCCTAACCCTAACCCTAACCCTAACCCTAACCCTAACCCTAACCCTAACCCTAACCCTAACCCTAACCCTAACCCTAACCCTAACCCTAACCCTAACCCTAACCCTAACCCTAACCCTAACCCTAACCCTAACCCTAACCCTAACCCCTAACCCTAACCCTAACCCTAACCCTAACCCTAACCCTAACCCTAACCCTAACCCTAACCCCTAACCCTAACCCTAACCCTAACCCCTAACCCTAACCCTAACCCTAACCCTAACCCTAACCCTAACCCTAACCCTAACCCTAACCCTAACCCTAACCCTAACCCTAACCCTAACCCTAACCCTAACCCTAACCCCTAGTTGACTACCCCTAGTTGACTACCCCTAGTTGACTACCCCTAGTTGACTACCCCTAGTTGACTACCCCTAGTTGACTACCCCTAGTTGACTACCCCTAGTTGACTACCCCTAGTTGACTACCCCTAGTTGACTACCCCTAGTTGACTACCCCTAGTTGACTACCCCTAGTTGACTACCCCTAGTTGACTACCCCTAGTTGACTACCCCTAGTTGACTACCCCTAGTTGACTACCCCTAGTTGACTACCCCTAGTTGACTACCCCTAGTTGACTACCCCTAGTTGACTACCCCTAGTTGACTACCCCTAGTTGACTACCCCTAGTTGACTACCCCTAGTTGACTACCCCTAGTTGACTACCCCTAGTTGACTACCCCTAGTTGACTACCCCTAGTTGACTACCCCTAGTTGACTACCCCTAGTTGACTACCCCTAGTTGACTACCCCTAGTTGACTACCCCTAGTTGACTACCCCTAGTTGACTACCCCTAGTTGACTACCCCTAGTTGACTACCCCTAGTTGACTACCCCTAGTTGACTACCCCTAGTTGACTACCCCTAGTTGACTACCCCTAGTTGACTACCCCTAGTTGACTACCCCTAGTTGACTACCCCTAGTTGACTACCCCTAGTTGACTACCCCTAGTTGACTACCCCTAGTTGACTACCCCTAGTTGACTACCCCTAGTTGACTACCCCTAGTTGACTACCCCTAGTTGACTACCCCTAGTTGACTACCCCTAGTTGACTACCCCTAGTTGACTACCCCTAGTTGACTACCCCTAGTTGACTACCCCTAGTTGACTACCCCTAGTTGACTACCCCTAGTTGACTACCCCTAGTTGACTACCCCTAGTTGACTACCCCTAGTTGACTACCCCTAGTTGACTACCCCTAGTTGACTACCCCTAGTTGACTACCCCTAGTTGACTACCCCTAGTTGACTACCCCTAGTTGACTACCCCTAGTTGACTACCCCTAGTTGACTACCCCTAGTTGACTACCCCTAGTTGACTACCCCTAGTTGACTACCCCTAGTTGACTACCCCTAGTTGACTACCCCTAGTTGACTACCCCTAGTTGACTACCCCTAGTTGACTACCCCTAGTTGACTACCCCTAGTTGACTACCCCTAGTTGACTACCCCTAGTTGACTACCCCTAGTTGACTACCCCTAGTTGACTACCCCTAGTTGACTACCCCTAGTTGACTACCCCTAGTTGACTACCCCTAGTTGACTACCCCTAGTTGACTACCCCTAGTTGACTACCCCTAGTTGACTACCCCTAGTTGACTACCCCTAGTTGACTACCCCTAGTTGACTACCCCTAGTTGACTACCCCTAGTTGACTACCCCTAGTTGACTACCCCTAGTTGACTACCCCTAGTTGACTACCCCTAGTTGACTACCCCTAGTTGACTACCCCTAGTTGACTACCCCTAGTTGACTACCCCTAGTTGACTACCCCTAGTTGACTACCCCTAGTTGACTACCCCTAGTTGACTACCCCTAGTTGACTACCCCTAGTTGACTACCCCTAGTTGACTACCCCTAGTTGACTACCCCTAGTTGACTACCCCTAGTTGACTACCCCTAGTTGACTACCCCTAGTTGACTACCCCTAGTTGACTACCCCTAGTTGACTACCCCTAGTTGACTACCCCTAGTTGACTACCCCTAGTTGACTACCCCTAGTTGACTACCCCTAGTTGACTACCCCTAGTTGACTACCCCTAGTTGACTACCCCTAGTTGACTACCCCTAGTTGACTACCCCTAGTTGACTACCCCTAGTTGACTACCCCTAGTTGACTACCCCTAGTTGACTACCCCTAGTTGACTACCCCTAGTTGACTACCCCTAGTTGACTACCCCTAGTTGACTACCCCTAGTTGACTACCCCTAGTTGACTACCCCTAGTTGACTACCCCTAGTTGACTACCCCTAGTTGACTACCCCTAGTTGACTACCCCTAGTTGACTACCCCTAGTTGACTACCCCTAGTTGACTACCCCTAGTTGACTACCCCTAGTTGACTACCCCTAGTTGACTACCCCTAGTTGACTACCCCTAGTTGACTACCCCTAGTTGACTACCCCTAGTTGACTACCCCTAGTTGACTACCCCTAGTTGACTACCCCTAGTTGACTACCCCTAGTTGACTACCCCTAGTTGACTACCCCTAGTTGACTACCCCTAGTTGACTACCCCTAGTTGACTACCCCTAGTTGACTACCCCTAGTTGACTACCCCTAGTTGACTACCCCTAGTTGACTACCCCTAGTTGACTACCCCTAGTTGACTACCCCTAGTTGACTACCCCTAGTTGACTACCCCTAGTTGACTACCCCTAGTTGACTACCCCTAGTTGACTACCCCTAGTTGACTACCCCTAGTTGACTACCCCTAGTTGACTACCCCTAGTTGACTACCCCTAGTTGACTACCCCTAGTTGACTACCCCTAGTTGACTACCCCTAGTTGACTACCCCTAGTTGACTACCCCTAGTTGACTACCCCTAGTTGACTACCCCTAGTTGACTACCCCTAGTTGACTACCCCTAGTTGACTACCCCTAGTTGACTACCCCTAGTTGACTACCCCTAGTTGACTACCCCTAGTTGACTACCCCTAGTTGACTACCCCTAGTTGACTACCCCTAGTTGACTACCCCTAGTTGACTACCCCTAGTTGACTACCCCTAGTTGACTACCCCTAGTTGACTACCCCTAGTTGACTACCCCTAGTTGACTACCCCTAGTTGACTACCCCTAGTTGACTACCCCTAGTTGACTACCCCTAGTTGACTACCCCTAGTTGACTACCCCTAGTTGACTACCCCTAGTTGACTACCCCTAGTTGACTACCCCTAGTTGACTACCCCTAGTTGACTACCCCTAGTTGACTACCCCTAGTTGACTACCCCTAGTTGACTACCCCTAGTTGACTACCCCTAGTTGACTACCCCTAGTTGACTACCCCTAGTTGACTACCCCTAGTTGACTACCCCTAGTTGACTACCCCTAGTTGACTACCCCTAGTTGACTACCCCTAGTTGACTACCCCTAGTTGACTACCCCTAGTTGACTACCCCTAGTTGACTACCCCTAGTTGACTACCCCTAGTTGACTACCCCTAGTTGACTACCCCTAGTTGACTACCCCTAGTTGACTACCCCTAGTTGACTACCCCTAGTTGACTACCCCTAGTTGACTACCCCTAGTTGACTACCCCTAGTTGACTACCCCTAGTTGACTACCCCTAGTTGACTACCCCTAGTTGACTACCCCTAGTTGACTACCCCTAGTTGACTACCCCTAGTTGACTACCCCTAGTTGACTACCCCTAGTTGACTACCCCTAGTTGACTACCCCTAGTTGACTACCCCTAGTTGACTACCCCTAGTTGACTACCCCTAGTTGACTACCCCTAGTTGACTACCCCTAGTTGACTACCCCTAGTTGACTACCCCTAGTTGACTACCCCTAGTTGACTACCCCTAGTTGACTACCCCTAGTTGACTACCCCTAGTTGACTACCCCTAGTTGACTACCCCTAGTTGACTACCCCTAGTTGACTACCCCTAGTTGACTACCCCTAGTTGACTACCCCTAGTTGACTACCCCTAGTTGACTACCCCTAGTTGACTACCCCTAGTTGACTACCCCTAGTTGACTACCCCTAGTTGACTACCCCTAGTTGACTACCCCTAGTTGACTACCCCTAGTTGACTACCCCTAGTTGACTACCCCTAGTTGACTACCCCTAGTTGACTACCCCTAGTTGACTACCCCTAGTTGACTACCCCTAGTTGACTACCCCTAGTTGACTACCCCTAGTTGACTACCCCTAGTTGACTACCCCTAGTTGACTACCCCTAGTTGACTACCCCTAGTTGACTACCCCTAGTTGACTACCCCTAGTTGACTACCCCTAGTTGACTACCCCTAGTTGACTACCCCTAGTTGACTACCCCTAGTTGACTACCCCTAGTTGACTACCCCTAGTTGACTACCCCTAGTTGACTACCCCTAGTTGACTACCCCTAGTTGACTACCCCTAGTTGACTACCCCTAGTTGACTACCCCTAGTTGACTACCCCTAGTTGACTACCCCTAGTTGACTACCCCTAGTTGACTACCCCTAGTTGACTACCCCTAGTTGACTACCCCTAGTTGACTACCCCTAGTTGACTACCCCTAGTTGACTACCCCTAGTTGACTACCCCTAGTTGACTACCCCTAGTTGACTACCCCTAGTTGACTACCCCTAGTTGACTACCCCTAGTTGACTACCCCTAGTTGACTACCCCTAGTTGACTACCCCTAGTTGACTACCCCTAGTTGACTACCCCTAGTTGACTACCCCTAGTTGACTACCCCTAGTTGACTACCCCTAGTTGACTACCCCTAGTTGACTACCCCTAGTTGACTACCCCTAGTTGACTACCCCTAGTTGACTACCCCTAGTTGACTACCCCTAGTTGACTACCCCTAGTTGACTACCCCTAGTTGACTACCCCTAGTTGACTACCCCTAGTTGACTACCCCTAGTTGACTACCCCTAGTTGACTACCCCTAGTTGACTACCCCTAGTTGACTACCCCTAGTTGACTACCCCTAGTTGACTACCCCTAGTTGACTACCCCTAGTTGACTACCCCTAGTTGACTACCCCTAGTTGACTACCCCTAGTTGACTACCCCTAGTTGACTACCCCTAGTTGACTACCCCTAGTTGACTACCCCTAGTTGACTACCCCTAGTTGACTACCCCTAGTTGACTACCCCTAGTTGACTACCCCTAGTTGACTACCCCTAGTTGACTACCCCTAGTTGACTACCCCTAGTTGACTACCCCTAGTTGACTACCCCTAGTTGACTACCCCTAGTTGACTACCCCTAGTTGACTACCCCTAGTTGACTACCCCTAGTTGACTACCCCTAGTTGACTACCCCTAGTTGACTACCCCTAGTTGACTACCCCTAGTTGACTACCCCTAGTTGACTACCCCTAGTTGACTACCCCTAGTTGACTACCCCTAGTTGACTACCCCTAGTTGACTACCCCTAGTTGACTACCCCTAGTTGACTACCCCTAGTTGACTACCCCTAGTTGACTACCCCTAGTTGACTACCCCTAGTTGACTACCCCTAGTTGACTACCCCTAGTTGACTACCCCTAGTTGACTACCCCTAGTTGACTACCCCTAGTTGACTACCCCTAGTTGACTACCCCTAGTTGACTACCCCTAGTTGACTACCCCTAGTTGACTACCCCTAGTTGACTACCCCTAGTTGACTACCCCTAGTTGACTACCCCTAGTTGACTACCCCTAGTTGACTACCCCTAGTTGACTACCCCTAGTTGACTACCCCTAGTTGACTACCCCTAGTTGACTACCCCTAGTTGACTACCCCTAGTTGACTACCCCTAGTTGACTACCCCTAGTTGACTACCCCTAGTTGACTACCCCTAGTTGACTACCCCTAGTTGACTACCCCTAGTTGACTACCCCTAGTTGACTACCCCTAGTTGACTACCCCTAGTTGACTACCCCTAGTTGACTACCCCTAGTTGACTACCCCTAGTTGACTACCCCTAGTTGACTACCCCTAGTTGACTACCCCTAGTTGACTACCCCTAGTTGACTACCCCTAGTTGACTACCCCTAGTTGACTACCCCTAGTTGACTACCCCTAGTTGACTACCCCTAGTTGACTACCCCTAGTTGACTACCCCTAGTTGACTACCCCTAGTTGACTACCCCTAGTTGACTACCCCTAGTTGACTACCCCTAGTTGACTACCCCTAGTTGACTACCCCTAGTTGACTACCCCTAGTTGACTACCCCTAGTTGACTACCCCTAGTTGACTACCCCTAGTTGACTACCCCTAGTTGACTACCCCTAGTTGACTACCCCTAGTTGACTACCCCTAGTTGACTACCCCTAGTTGACTACCCCTAGTTGACTACCCCTAGTTGACTACCCCTAGTTGACTACCCCTAGTTGACTACCCCTAGTTGACTACCCCTAGTTGACTACCCCTAGTTGACTACCCCTAGTTGACTACCCCTAGTTGACTACCCCTAGTTGACTACCCCTAGTTGACTACCCCTAGTTGACTACCCCTAGTTGACTACCCCTAGTTGACATTATTATTTATATATTATAATAATATATTATATTAATAATTAACTACTAATTCTGTATAATAGGGGTAGAGTTCAGTAGGGGTAATGTTCTCAACTTAAGAATTGACCAGATTTTGTTTAGGGTTGTGTGTTAAAATAGTTTTATGTTCTATGTTTTTCAGTTACAAAACATCTGGTTTTAGGGTTAAGTTTGAGGGAAGGTTGTTATTTACACACACACACACACACACACACAATTAGGTTTGACTTAAGGGTAGACATGGTTTAGTCAATTTTCCTTCTATGCTTTATAAAATGATTTGTTGCTTGAGAAGTTGTTTAGGATTGGTTAAGAAACCATTGCGGTTAGTGTTACATGTAAGAGTGGTATATTTTGGTCTACAAAAAAGTAGATGAAGAGGATTCAAAATGCTGGTTAAGACCATGCAAGAAAGAACTGAACATTGAACAATCTGGGTGAAAGATCCATCATTGGTGTGTGGATGGGAATAAAAAAAATGATTATTCAAGTGACATGGCATCCAAGTAGATGACATCGATCCAAGATAAGGCTAGTGTTCGAAGAGAGAGAGAGAGGGGGGAAAAGGATGGTTAAACTGTTAAGAGTTTTCAAAGACTGCACTAAGGAAATCCAGATGACCAAGATGTTGATACAAATGAAACCATGATGCATATGAAAGATAATAGATGATCTGACATTAAAATATACATATAATCAAACTCCTTTTGGTTGGGTTAGGGTTAGGGTTAGACAGGACAGAGGTGAGCAAAGAGTTAGGGTTAATCTTTAAGATTAAATTGCCATTTTTTCCTCCCCTTTCTATAGAGCAAAGCTTCATCTAAACTCATTTAAAAGCAAAAAAAAAGAAACCCTTGTCGTTACGTGTAGGGGTCAGGGCAATATTCCAGTCCAGAAATAGTAGATTCACTATTCAAAATGCTGGGTAATTAAGATGATCAAATAATAGTTTGATTGTTTAATTAATCCCTACTTATAGAAGGTTCCTAAAAATTTGCAATAGCAGTCACTTAGCCTCTTTAAAAAAACGCTTAATGCTAAATTAGAAAAACAGGTTTTAAAGAGTCTAATATTCTATCAAAGATGCTATAAAAAGGTCATCTGCTTAACTTTTTTTTAACAAAGAAATAACCGCTTTCCCACTATCGTGCCAAACATTTGAACGAACCCTTCAGTACAGTTAGTGGTTTCTCCACTGAGCCTGAAACCATGTAGCACGATTACAAACTGTTCTCAGCCTGGAATTCTAAGCAGGGTTAGACAACCGCTGATAGATTATGCGTGTTGATGTCAGGGCTCTGTTACCAAGCTATCACAGCTGGCTCAGAAGCATGCTAGCCAGACATCCACAAGTAAACACTTCATTTAATATAAGAAAATTATACAAGTCAGACAATAGTTTAAAAAGGGTTTAAACCATAGAGCAGTCTCTGGAAGAGAAGTGAATAACTCATAACTCAGTTATTTTATTGACTAATTTTATACATTGTTTATTTTATCCAACCAGTCATCTAAAATAATGAAAGCCTATTTTATAAATGACAAGTTTAATAATTTGATTGATAAAGCAATTGAGACCTTTCATTCGCCTGACTAATGCAAGTTTATTGCATGCAGCACTGTATTTGGTAGCACAAATCTCGCTCTGATCCAGGAGAGAATTAAACCAATGACTACATGCACTGAAACTTTTTCCTGCAGCGCATCGAATAAAGCAAATAAGAAATGCGTATCAAAGCCTAAGGTAGAAAGTCAACTTTCAATAATTAAACACTGCCGTCCAAGGTACTGTTGTATGATTTCTTTGTCTATATATCCTCTAATAAACTAGTCAAATGAATTAATTTAAACTAAGTCGGTATTGCTCTTAAAATCACTAGGTTTTGACATGTTAATGAGCAATTTTCAGCATTTCAGCAGTAGGCCATTATATGATTCAGTTATACACAAGTTTGACATTTATGGGGCTGTGTAACGTTTGTGTTGTTTTGTTCCCTGATCTTTAATATATACTGGGTACCCATGCAAAAAAATTCTAAAAATGTCAAGCTGATAAATAGTGCTTTAAATCCTGATGCATTTTCACATTTGTTTATTTCACCTGCTGCATTCATTATTTAATGAATGAATACTTAACAGACATGGTTAAAAACAGGTGTCAAACTCAGTTCCAAAAGGGCTGCAGCTCTGCAGTTTAGTTCCAACCGTAATTAAACACACCTGATCAAACTAATTGAGTCCTTCAGGCTTGTTTGAAACCTACAGGTAAGTGTTGGAGCAGGGTTGGAACTAAACTGTGCAGGGCTTCAGCCCTCCAGGAATTTAGTATGACACCCCTGGTTTAAAGGGTTATATTTTACCATCAAAATGTAGCAGGTTATATAAATCTACTTGTAGATTGTAAAAATTAAAGTTGAGTGCCATTAGTTAGTGCCCGCTCACTTTTGACAAGGCCCGTCTAAAATATATTTCTGCTATTGTAATACAAATGCACTATTGTTGCATTATCATAGTTTAATTTTGTCATGTTCAGAGATCTTAAATACGGTTATTCCCCTGCAAACATTTTCAATAGTTACATTTGTCATTTCCCCTCCAAATTAAATTTAGCCAGAGGCGCGCAACATATGACCTCTAAAAAAAAAAGGTGCTGTAACATGTACCTATATGCAGCACCCCAATATGAGAGCGGCATAGCAGTGTTAAGTCACTTGTTTGCTTTGTTGTTATTAACTTGAAAAAGTTCAGCTATTCAGTTTAATTGAAAAAGGGAGCAGTTTAAATTTTATTAAAGGCAACTACTGATGGGTTGTGTGATGTTTCAAAGAGCTGTTCCAGCATGAGTAGAAAATAAAATCGTATTAGTGCTGCCTGGCACAGTTTGGTACAAAATGGAGCAGTTCCATTTAGAGAAGGATTCAGCATGAGTGGAAAAGCAGCTAAAGTTACTGAAAAGTTTTAATCTGGATGTAGAGAATCTCATAGCACAAAAACAGCACTCCTAAAGGCATATTTATACTTCTGCATCAAGCACACAAGTATGCTTCAGCACAACCTGTGCATGGTCACATAGCCCTTGCTGTGGCAGTCAGACACGATGCACACGTCAATGAATAGAGCAAGCTGTGATTGGTCAGCTTTGTAGAGCTGACAAGTGTGCCCTAACCTAGTCCTCATCTTCAGGCAGTAATTTGGGGGCTATTTCTGACAGCAACCCGTGTATGGCCAGATTAAGCATCTGTAAAACTCTCTTCATATTAATGTTGTCAAACTTTGACAAGCCATCAATAACTGATGCAGAAAAGCTTATTCATGCTTTCATGACCTCTGTTAGACTACTGTAATGAGTTACTAGGCGGATGCCCTGCTGGCCTCACTAACAAACTGCAGCTGGTTCAAAATGCAGGTGCTAGAGTGCTTTCTACAACCAAGAAATCACAGTACTCCAGTTCTTTCATCAGTGCATTGACTGCCTATTAAATATTTAATTTACATTGTTATTGTTTAACTACAAAGCCCTCAATGCCTTAGCTGCCCAGTATTTGAGGGAGCTCCTGGTGTATTATAGAGCATGAGATTGATTCCTTTAAGACCCTATAGTGACCCACGAGTCTATGTATTGATCCTGAAGGGTCAGTCTGTACACCAGCCAGTGACCTCTCCCTTCTGCAGCTTCTCCACAATGGATGTCCACCATACTCCAGCCTCCGGTGCCTAGACTGCAGCTCTGTACAGGAAGTTTGGCCAGAGGAGAAATGGTCATGCCCAACTGAGCCTGGTTTGAGGTTATTCTTCACCTTTACTTTGGTCGGTTGGTAAACTGGCTTGCTTGGTTTGGGGCTTGTGTAGTTGAGCATGGATGGATTTTTTCTTCATTGTTTGGACTTTCAGCAGTGAAAATTAAACAACGAAATTAATCTCTGAAAACAGACCTGATTTAAAGCTCTCATGTGAAAATGAAGCATGCACATCCGCAAAGATCCTTAGGCTGTACAGTTATAGTAGATAGAAGTTTGTATGAATGTTCAAGAAACTGAAGCAGATAAGGGAGATTCCACAGAAGGAAGAATTAATTTATGAAATGAGTGAACAAGTCGTTGAGAGATTTCCAAGGTAAGCCATATGCCCAGAGCACTGAGCTGCCCTAAGAGCTGATTTAATATGAATAAACCTCAAAGCAGCTGCCTCGCAAACTATATTGAGTTTTAAGGTTCTGGACACATTTTTAACCAGTCATCAGATATCTCCCAAAGGGTTAACTTTATGAGACACTGCAAATGACATCAAGTACTGTCTGACAAATACATTTAGGAAATAGGTGTACTGTCTCTGCCATTGTGTAGTTGTTAATGTCTACAATCGCGCTATGTGGAGAGAAAAAAAAAAATTCACAATAGAACCAAACTGATTTATTGCTTAAGTGAGAGCCTTAAAGTGAGCACTTTTGTTTGTGAAAGGATTCTCACTACCAAAAGGAATTCTTGATACGAGATGTTTATTTAAATTTGAGATTTTTGAAGAGGAAACTGGAACCAGTAAAGTTGAAATATTTATAGGTGAAGAGGTTCCAATATTCCCATGAAATTGAGATTGTAAAAGAGTGAAGTGTGGTTACTTTCACTGAGAGGTTCTGGAGTTAGATGTTCTAGGAGTTAGGGAAGATCTTTTAAACCAGCCATGTACACTACAGATGTTCTGGAGAAGGCATGTAGGGTTTTTCTGAAAAGTTCTGGGTTACAAGTTATAGAAGAATAAATATTTTAAATCTTTCCATGGAAATAATGGATCTTAAAGAAAGGGAAAATCTGGTCATTCTGAAAAGTTGTAGGATTATAATTTGAGATTTGGTGTTTTAAAGTGTCCTTATGGAAGTACTAATCTTACTCCTTAACCTTAATCCTAGTAAATTCTGAGGTTACAAGTCTTCAGTAGATCTCATGTTTGAATTGATGATTTTTTGAAAAGTTCTTGAATGACTGGTGTAGGTGGTGTTGATGCACAATGTACTGTTGCGTGGAGGTGCTAATCACCAGTAGAAGACTGGGCTTCATTTAAGGCCATTCACCCAAGGCCACCGTCCCTGCGTGCTGTCCAAGTGGACCCAGGGGGGCTGAATACTTACCACTCCCCCAAGTGACCTTTTGTTAACACCGCAAGGTTGCCCAGGTCACCCGAGAAGAGTCTGAAGATGTTTCTCTATGAGGCCTACTCTGGCTAATCCAGAGACCAGGCTCCCCAGGACCCCAGATATCTCAAGGGAACAGGAGAGCCCTTGCCCAAATCAGCTGAATCTAACAGGTAGATTCAGGAGTAAAAATTGGCCATGAACTGGTCATTGCCTTCTCCTCACTCCCTGCTGATTTGCTCCAGAATACTTAGTCAACATCCAAGGAGGTCCTTAAATCCAATTTGACCAAAATAAAATTCGCCAGAATGTGACTAGAAGCATTCAGAGAGATACTCCTGACCTCTCACTAATTACGAGAAATTATAAAATTTAAGAGGTCAGGTCGAGGTTCAGTCTGGCGGATATATCTCTGTAGATATATCATGCTTCTACCAAACATCTCCCCTAAGGCAATGCAAGAACCAAGCAGACATTATCCTTATCAGGGATAACCGTTGGGAGCATTACCCTGAAGATCAACCAACCCTGGTCCATTGACTAGGTGTTGAGACACAGCATTTCGGCAATGGTGATGACCATTTGTTTGTTTGTGTTTTTCTTTCTTCTTGTTTGTATATTTTTATTCAGAATTTGATTATCTGATGTCTAGGTTGTTTTTCCATACTTTGATTATCATATTTAAGCTTATGAAGCCCTTTAAAATCGTGTTTTATTAGAGAATAGACCATATGCAAATGACTCATTAGTATTCGTGTTTTTTGACCAATCCTGTGTGTCCTCAGCTGAGTGTGCTTTCGGTCAGGTTTAATCCTTTATATCTCGGCCGTTTTTTAATGTTTTGGTTTAATTTTTTCTGCATTTTAGTCAGTTTGTTGTGTAGAATAAGTGTTGAGCAAATAAACTGGCATTACTGATCAAAAATATTTTTGTGAGGTTACCGTTTATGAGGAGTATAGCTGATTTAGTGTGGTAATTCACAATCTGTTTTTACAGGCTAATGTCTCCTTTCAGGCAAACTGATTTATGCAGTTTATTGGAGATGATAGAGTTGATATGGTCATGTCAATAATATTAATAACACACACATCTCAGTTGTGTGCTTTGATTAGGATAATTCAACAGTGAACAAACAGTGTACATAAAAAAATAGAGAAAGAAAAAATACAAAGACAGTCCAGCAGTAAAAACTTAAGATCAGCCTGGCAAGGTGTGAACACAATGGCTGGGAGTAAAGAAGATAGAGGAGGCAATGAAACCAATTAAAATGGTTTAAGTTCTGTGAGAGAGTTTGCTGAGGAAATAAATACATTTTACTTAAGGTTTGATGAGGGTGATTTTAAGTCAGAAAATGACATTTTTAAAACAACATCTGTCATGTAGTAAATCCGTAAACATTAGTAAGACTCGGGTCAAAGACCTCTTTCAGAGAATTAATACTAAAAAAAGCCCGGGCCCAGATAATGTTGGTGGTAGGGTGCTACATACATGTGCTGAACAACTTTCTGAAATATTTAATTGCATTTTTTCAGTCTCTTGCGTTGCAAAGAGTTCCTGAAATCTGGAAGAAATCTGTTTCTATAGCCAAAACTAAGTTTCTGCGGGAGTTAAATTATTTTAGACCTGTTGCCCTTACTTCATTAGTTATGAAGTGTTTCGAGAGAATTATTAAAGGTGAGATTTTATTGTATTCAAAGGATAAATTTGATCCTTTGCAGTTTACATTTAGACAGAGCAGGGGAGTTGAAGATGTTAATCTTCCACTGTTAAATTACCTGTTTAATCGCCTTGAAAAGCCCAAGACCCATGCCAGATTGCTGTTTCCCTAAACGGCAAAATAAAGTTGAGTCATCTTATCGACTTTCTGACTACTGCACGTACACACACACACACACACACACACACACACACACACACACACACAATGTGTGTGTGTGTGTGTGTTTACTAATCGGTAAACTCTTTGTACCACAAAAAGCTCAACAGAAACTGAATAATTTACTAGTTTAATTCATGACCACACTAAAAACAACTAATAGTCAGGGGTCAGAGTATGCGCGTGTAGATCCCTACAGTGGCACCTGGTGGTCATTCTCAGGTATTGCTCTGGTAATGTAGGGGAGTGTTTCATTATAGTTATGTGAAGTGTTTTTGCTCTGTTTGTTGTAACATCTGAACATCAGCCTTTCAGGAAGATGACATGTTTGTGAATAACTGTGTTGAGTTGATCATCAAAATAAACAGTAATAAAAGACATCATGCCATCATTTCTGGCTTTCTGTACAAGCAAGGATTGAAACTGGTCGCTCTGTCCACAGTGAGCAGTGCACCGTCTCCATCACAGCACACTGATTCAGCAGATGTGCCAGGAACGCTTCTGAAATGCCTGATCCTCTGATTCTCGTTAGTGGTGGGACCTGTGGGTTTAGAACATTGTCAAACATTGTGAATTCATTTATTACTGTCACCAAAACAATTATCAGCAAAAATCTCGATTGATCGACAAGTGTCTGACAGTTTACCGTAGTGTTCACTGAGCCGAATGTTCAGGTTGGAGACACTCATCAGCCTGATGCCTCCTCCTGGATGGTTTTCTCCCAGATAGATGAAGGAAACCGTCTTTCTGTCGTGGGCCTCGTGTTGGTTGCTGACAGCCGTCCAGATGTGAGAGGACCTCGTCACACATTCAGCCTCTTCAGACATTCGGCCACTTCCCGCTGTGGTATTCAGATGTTTGCAGTCAAACCTATATGAGATATTGTGTAATAATGTACAGGATTTAAACGTCAGTATGGGGTTTCTTTAATCCTGGTGGAAAAGAGGATGAGTAACCGGCTGTGCTGCTGAAGGAAATTCAGGATCTTTATGAACACCGGGACTGAGACCTGGCGGAGCGGATCGCACAGCACCATGAGCGATGTCTGTCTGCGATGTGTTGTTCTTTCTGCATCAGGTGGACTGATGGATTTTACACTCACATACTGAGCATCCCTGATACTAATGTGTACTTTTGTTTTACGTTATGTTCTTCATCTTTATTTCTGTTGTGCTGGACTGTGTGAAAGCAGCTCAACACAGATGAAGGTCTAGTAAACAGAGACCGCTTCAGTCCAAATATTACAGGTAAAGTTCAGTGTAATGTCAATGATCAGTGCTGAAACCCAAACACTGAAGAGCAAATTCATCCATTAATAAGCGGCAGTAACAAGTAGACACAATTAAATGACCAAACCAACTGCATTACTGTTGGGTCTGTGTCAACATTGCACTATTTTACAGTATGTTCCCAGAGAATGCACACTAGATCTTTCCATGCAGCCGTTTTAGCATTACACACACGCACACGCACACGCGCACACACACACACACACACACACACACACACACACACACAAGACACTGTGAAAGACGTGAACTTGCAGGTTTCCTGATTTTAATCTGCAGGAACAACACAAAACTCATGTGTCAAAGCAAAGCAGCAGATGAGCTCCAATACAGCACTGGAATGATTGTTCGCTAATTTCAAAATGAACCAAACACAAGAAATCACATGAACTGAAGAACTCGGTCCACTTCTGATGAATTTATCATAGGACGAGGGGAAAAACAAACTAAAACTAAAAACAGACACTGCTTCAACACTATTTTTCATCAAGCACTACCATTTACAGCTGTATTAGAGAATATAAGTATGACATCACAAACAAAGACAATCCTAGACGAATGTAAATCAGCATCTGTGTGAAGGAAAACTACAGCAGTTTCAGCTCTGAGCGCATCGGTTCGCCGTTTCACCACTCGGCCTCACCCACAGCCTTGGAGAACACATAATCCTTCCCTCCGTAACACATCACGCCATCCTTCAGGTAAAACTTCCAGCGGTTTTTACTACGGTGAATCTGTAAGATGCAGAAACAACAAAATAAATGTAGAAAGATTTAAAACGGTTCATCTCTCCTCTTTTTGTCACGTGAGCTTTATTCCTACAGTGTTTTATACAGCAGTCAGTCGACGCAGCTCAGAGACGAACGGGCAAACTCCAATATAACAACGCTCACATGATGGAGCAGTTCAGGTCAGCTCAATGTCCACTCAGTGCAGTGATAACATCACTGTTAAACACTACAGAGGCTCTGCTGACCCAAACACAGGCAGGAAACCCAAATAACTCAACTTATATCTGCCGTGCAACTACATCTGACTCAATAATCATCGCTGTAAACTGAGAGGATGATCCGTTCTGCTTCTTTACCTTGTCATATTGGCAGACGATGACGTTCTCCGTGTCAAAGATCTCCGGGATGTCCTGTTCGCTCACATCATCTCCAGAGTTCAGCGGATCCTGAAAACACAGAGGAAAGAGGTACGGGTCTCTTCTCTTAGAAAGAGCATCTGATGTTGACCGCTGATGAAGCAGAGCATCAGCTTCACAGACACGGCCTGTGGAGTTACTTCATCATCATTCAGCTCACTGTCAGTGTGTGTAAATGTAAATCTGAAAACACACTCCATCCTGCAGAGTTTACATCCAGATGGACAGAAACTCTGAGACGGCAGGATCCGCATCTGCTGATCACACGACCACACACACACACACACACACACACACACACAGTCAGAACACAGTTTACTCCCATTATACTCCCCCACTCCAGTGTTTACCGTGACCCCGGCGGAGACGCTGAGGAAAGGGGGATCAGTGTAAATCCTGAAGCAGCAGACTCCTGAACTGCTGAGTGTTGACTCCTGAGTCATCTGAAGAGAAGCACACGCTACACTAAACAGAGACTAGCTGAGCTGACAAATATCATCTACTGTTATTGACAACATTCACTGATTTAGGACACACACACACACACGCGCACACACACACACACACACGCACACACACGCACACACACGCGCACGCACACGCGCACACACACGCACACACACGCACACACACGCACACACACGCACACGCACACACACACACACACGCACACACACGTGTTGAGCTCAGTCAGAGGCACATCTCTCCTGTATTTTTGTTCTTCTGTATACACATCTGTCCCTTTGCTCAGCAGATTCTGTTCATTTCATCGTTTGTTATTTGCATGATATGGGGAGTGTGTGTGTGTGTGTGTGTGTGTGTGTGTGTGTGTGTGTGTGTGTGTGTGTGTGTGTGTTACCTCTTCCTCCTCCAGCTCCTCCTCCTCATTAGCACTGATCATTCCCAGAAACTCCTTCTCTCCCACGAGCCCCAGCTCCTCCTCATCTTCATCTTCCTCCTCCAGAGAGTCGCTGCTGTCGGCCGCTCCGTCCAGCTGAGGGATGTCCAGCAGCGGACTGAAGCTGAGCTGGGGAAACACCACCGTCAGAAGAGCTTCAGAGTCGCGAACAGAAGAAAGCTTCAGTGATTTTTCATTTGCCTTCAGTTTCCATTTATTTTGCTTCCAGCAGAGATTTAGTTCATACTGAGCCTCTGCTTATGGGTCAGGGGGAGAACATCACCGCTTCAGTCCAGCAGAGACAATCTGCACCTCACTGGGCCGTAGCCGGAGAAATAGGTCATATTTCAGACAACTTCTCAGATCAGCATGTTGAGGACAAGCAAATAATGTGAAGTCCATTTAATGCAGAAAGACACACACACACACACACACACACACACACACACACACACACAGCGCTCTGCATCCACCAACGCTACAGCTCTACTCTGCAGTCAGTAAGAGATCGCCACCTAATGGTACAGTCACAGAGGCACATTTATGTCCTGTTCCCCATCAGGTAACTCTGTACAGAATGCTGGATCACCCACCCACACACACACACACACACACACACACACACGCACACGCACACGCACACACGCACACACGCACACACGCCCGCACACACGCACGCACACACGCACGCACGCACGCACGCGCACACACACACACACACACAGCG
>NC_141037.1:30000-37500 GCF_052040795.2 Danio rerio
GCGCACACCGAGACTATAAAAAGACATTATCAATGGAGCGCAGATATTACGAGTGACTATGGCAACATCTTAAAAAAAGAGATCAGCATTTCTTTCTCCAGCTGAATTTAATCTGCTCATGCAAAGTTATAGCAAATATGAGTGTATATATTTAAAAAGAAGCAGCCATCAGTGAAACAGACAGTTAGCGTGAGAAAACAGCTGCTCAAGTTAATGCGTAAATTTTAATTTTAAGTATTTAAACATTTTAAGTATAATAAAATAAGTAATGTAATGCTTGACGTTTATACTTTTTTTCTAAACTTTTTACACTTTTATCAGTTTTAAAAGATTTAACAGTGCACTTGTGTGTCTGCCTTTTTATTGATCAAGTGATAGAGGTTGATATAACATTATGAAGGTAAGCAGTGCTAAAATAATTTAGACAGAATAATAATCCCATTAATCTAGTAAAACCTGCTCCGGACCAGGTTAGATTCACAGAGTAAGTTACCACGGTAACTGACTCTGAGTTAAAGTTACCTCTCTTTCAGAAAGAGGCTTGACTTACCCTGCTTTCTCCAGTTTAACAAACCTGCCATTTTGAAACGGAAAACACAGAGTTTCTCTCATTTCAGGGTTAAACTACTCTGAGTTTTAACATAACCTGCTTTCTGAAACAGGCCCCTGATCACCTGTGTGTGTGTGTGTGTGTGTGTGTGAGTAGGGTTAGCTAAGCAAATGACTCATTATTATTCGTGATTTTGCACCAATCACGTTTGTTCTCTGTTGAGTGTGCTTTAGGTCAGTTTTAATCCCTTATATCTCAGATGTCTTTTAATATTTTGTTTTCATTTCTTCAGCATTTCAATCTGTATATTATGTAGAAAAAGTGTTGAATAAAAAAAAATTGTCATTACAGATAAAAAAAATATTTTTATAGGTTACCATCAATGAGGAGTAGAGCTGATTTAGTGGGGGTCCCTCACAATCGCCTCAGAGTTCAAGCTGTATATCAACTATCTTAATACTAATTGATTTAAGGCAATCACTTGCAACTACAAGTTAAATGACAAATCTTATAATTAAGTCAACAATAATATTAAATTCCACACCATAATCATATGAAATGACTTGCATGATTTAATAATTGGTGAATCTCAAGCAGTTGAATTTGACAATTGCATGCATTAACATGTAGACTTGATTATCTAACATCTGTAGTTATAGAAGGATAAAATATTTAAATTTAAATGAGATATTGCAAGATATATAAAATACAAACTAAAAAGTTCAACAATTCTATTTTTTTATATTATGTAATGTTCAAATATTATTATTGTAAAATTGTATTATGATGAAAAATCAACAATTAGATTAGTTAGACTTAATTAGAAAGAAAAAAAATAAATAAAAAGTATATAGATATATGATCATATAGATAAAGATTAAAGAAACTTAAGGAAATAAACTAAATAGATAAAGCAGATCTGAATTACACAAATTCTAACCTCTAGCATAATTATGCTATTAAACGTACAGAAATGTTGCTGACAATAGCTAAATATGCATTGCTTTAAAATGGAAAACAGACATTGATGTATCAATTGGACTGTGGATCTCAGAGGTTTGTAACTGTATACCATTGGAGAAGATCACATATTCTTTGAGAGGAAAGGATGAAGTATTTAAAAAGATTTGGAATCCATTTTTGAACTACATAAAAACAGTACCACTTGATTTGATTTGACAAAATGTTTTTGTTTCTACTGGCTTATACTGTATCTCCTTCTTTTTTATTTATTTATTTTAATTTTACTTGTTTATTTTATATATTGTGTATGTTTTAATTTAGTTTGTTTGCTTTTTGTTTTAATGTTCTGTATTGTTAATTCTTGAAAAAGCGAAATAAAAATATATAAACATGGAATTAAATGAGTAAATGCACAGTAAATGTTAGTGTAATCCATTTCTGCAGTTGTCTAATTTTTCACTGTTATTATACTGTTTGGTGTGAAAGTGCCTTACTAATAAATATTCCTACACTATGCCATTGAGGTGAAGTTAGTTTTATACGTGCACATTCATTTATCCAACTCGTGAAACGCTCCTGATATAGTTTACCATGGTGCTTTGAATATTAGTCTTGAAACTACACGTAAACATGGCCTCAAACCAACATCAGCAGCACTATTTACTTGACTGTGAACACTGCTGTTCTCTGATATTTACTGGCAGCTCATATAATTTCACTATTTAGAATTTGCAAAGAATGCTCTTCTGAAACTATATCATTAAGGAGAAAGTCTGAATGTGTGAATGTAAAAGCAGCTTTACCCCAATCGGCATGCGTTTGCTGACGTTCTGCTCAGTGCTGCTGTATTTCCATGTCAATGTTGGTCAGTTTATCCAGAGCAGTTTTAGCCATGATTGTGTTTCTTGAAACAAAATGAACTGAAAATGACATTTTGAATATTATACATTGTATTTTTAAAGGGTATTGAATATTTTGTAAGTAAAATCTCGAAATTGAATATGAATTATTGAATTTATAAGTATGAAAACGTGTTTGAAATATTTTTCGTTGAAATATTCACAGCTTAAATAAACAGCTATGTTAAATTTCAGGACCTAAAAATACAAACCCTGGAATTCAAGTCATTAAAATGCAAGAACTTGTTAATTCGATGTATTATTTTTTTTCAGTTTGTTATTCAATAAGCTATTATTCAATAATACGTTATTGGTATTAGACTGATAAGAACAGGTACTACGTTTTTTGGTCAAAACTCCAAGTCACCATAATGGAGTTACTGACACACGGAGAGGGGATACTTTGAGCCCAAACTAGTAGTGCAACAAACACACAGCCTATGGTTGACTTTGTAAGGACGATGTATGAATGGTATTGCGTTCTTTGTTCAGGGGTGAAGTATAGTAGAAGCATGGTGCACCTTTTAGTTACATCTGCCATATGGAGCCCTGACTTGTTGTTTTGATTTCAAACCATAGGTTGTGGTTTGGGGGCAGAAGGATCAAGAAAGCCTACCGGGACATCTTAATACCTGTTCCAACAGTCGTCAAAAGAACATTTTTCTATTATGTGAATGTCGGTTCAGAGTGAGGTCCTTGGGTAATTATCTTGAGAAAACAGACAGTCGAACTCTCCTCGGGTGGCCTGGGTAACCCTGCGGTGTTAACAAAAGGGTGCTTGGGGAGAGTTGGGTAAGTATACAGCACCCCTGAGTCCATTTGGACAGCATGCAGGGACGGTGGCCGGGGCTTACAGGCCTTAAATGTAGCCCAGTCTTCTATCGATGATTAGCATCATCCACACAACAGCACATTCCATCACATACATTTCTGAGAAATAATGTGTGTTTCTTTGAGAGAATTGTGTCTTAGAGAGGTTGCACAGGGAGTCAACAGCTGAATAAATCCATAGGTTTCCCTTCGTACAGACGACTACAATTGGCTACGAGACACTGATCAACCCCAGCAGGGCCGCCCCGGAGGAGAGTGTCTGGTGTTTAAAGATCCTGGGGTACATCACTGAAGATAGTGTCTCAAATTTCCATCCCTTTTATAGGTGATAAAATGAAAAACAGTCACAGAGGAGAAATCGGCATCCAGGACACAGAGTGATAAGATATAAATTAATAAAATGTTATATATATATATATATATAAATAAACAGAAAAACAGGAATAATTACCTTTATAGCTATACCTCTTATTTAGAATAGCACTTTTTATTTTAAAATAGGTTAATGTACCAAACTCTAACATATTTTTTAATTACAGGAAAAACCTGAGTTATGTCTGGAGACCAGATTGAGTTCAAAGCCTCTATCAGGCTTCCTTATGCATACCTTAAAGCGTTTCACCACGCGATTACCCTTAGAGAAGGGCAGTTAAAAGGTAGACCCGCAGTCCAGTTGCAGAGAATGTCGAATTATTTGGCCAACATGGTACGTCCAGCGGTCCCGACTGAGAGAACTGAGTTGGGATTGCTGGGCAACACCAAGAATTTGCTGCATACCGGACTGGGGATCCTCAAAGACCATTATGAAGAACACCTTGCTAAGGCTATTAGCCAAACTAAAAAATTGAATGAAGCCAGAGGGAGGGAAGCCTGGCAAGTAGCTATAAAGTGGGCCAGAAAAAAATCTTAAGATGCTCAAAAACAGTACCATCAGAGCAGCAACAGAGGAGGTGGAGAGTTTTTTGTAGGCCAGGGTGGGAGAGGAGGAAGGGGTGGGTCAGACCACCAGTGCTTCTCCCTCTCCCTCTCATTCCGAGATTTCTATTCCAGTGGGGGGACCGGACCGAGAGGAGGAGCCAGAAACCAACAATACGGTACACGAGTCGGACATTGAGTTTCTATAAATTCAGGAACCAGAAATTAAAATATTCTAAAATCACTCCGATAGCCACTAACACGAACAATCCTTCCCCACAGATCAGGAAGACGGAAAAAGGGAAGGCCACCCACAAATGCTCTATTTCCCATATCCCCAAAACAACGGCCCGGTAAAGGATCCTTCTTCTGAGGGGGTCCACTCTGGGGGGCACTCCTCAGGGGGTGTTTCTTCGAGTGGGACTCTCCGGAGGAGGGTCCCCACCGGAGAGAACTCAAAAAGGGATAAGATAGGAGCTGACTACCTGAGACCAAAATAACAGACATTTTTAGTTTGTACAATAAAAAGTTATTATTAAGATTCTAATCTATGGTATCTTTGTTCTCAGTTATTAAGGGACTCCCCTTCTTTTGTTAAAAGTTTAATATATTTTTTATTACATTGTATCCTTTGTTTATTAATATCCATGAATCAAGCCAGTTGGGCGTAGGGGTCCTTTACTTTTGCTAACTACATCTTGTACAGTCTTTTGATTTCTTTGGGGAATAGATGAGGAGGGAATTATAACACCTTTGTAGTTCCCAAATCTGAATACCCATCCAAATCAGTTCTAATGTAAAGAATACACGTGTAATACCTTTAATAACAAGTCCATTCTCATTACTAGTATATGGGACCAATTCCATTTCCCCACAAAAACAGAAACCGTTAATATCTTAATACGTGTAATAGAAGTTAACAGGAAGATTTGGGTCCAGATTTATAAAGAAACACATTATGATAGACAGTTAGGAAAGGACAGTTTCTAACCCTACTTATTTAGAACCCTTTCGATTGGAGATGAATGTTGAAATTTAGATTCTAAGTACAGATTTATTAGATTTTACAATACTCCTTTGCCCACCTCTGGGTTCTTCCCATATTTATTGTGGAGAGGAACCCAGAGGAAGGGGCGTGAACCTGAAGCCCAGAAAGGCTGGGGATACATGGCCCATACAGGCCTGGTATCCTTTGGTTCGTCGTTCCTAACGGTTTAAGGAATAAAATATTCATGCAAGAAATGACATGTAAATAGGGTAATTTACAAAAAATTATAGTTGACGCAAGAAATATATATACACATATATTTATCATTTTATCTACACCTATTTTATTTACTATATCATAACATTCATCATCATAATTTTAGATAAGTCAAGACTCAAGTTAAGCATCTCCTTCGATTTAACTTTTCTGGGAATTATTTCTCTGAATTTAAATCTTATGGATTAAATTTTAAAACTCGGTCTCTCCCTTATCTATGAACCGAATCCTAAGAATCTTCCTGGTCTGGTCCTCTCAATTGGAGGGAAATTACTAACCCTAACCCACAGAAAAAAAGAAACGGTCTATAACCTATAAGAATTTGGTCCTATACTTGATTTAGTCTCTATACCCATCTAAAAAACAAGTAGTAAGAAACCTACGGGTGTTTTCAAGTAGTTTCATCACAGAAAATTTTAGATTTCAATTTGAAGACCTCTTGGTGATCAAGTTTGAAAGTTTAAGTTTCTCCTCTTGCCCACCCCTGGGTCCTTTCACACATGGTCTGTGGGAAGGGACTCAGGGGACGGGGCGTGAACCTGAAGCCCAGAAAGGCTGGGGATGCGTGGCCCATACAGGTCTGGCATCCTTTGGTTCATTGTCCCGAGTAAACAATATTTTTAATTAAACATAATAATTTTTATTAACATTATTAGTGTTATTGTTTAGACAAGATAGTATATAATTATATCAGCAACAATTATTACCTTTAAATAAATTTTTTTATTATTATATCATTGTTACTACTTTATTATACATTACTATCCAGTACATTTCTTATTCTCATGACTAAAATAACATTCTTACCCATTTAAAATTTGGGTTTAATTAATATTCTATTCAATATTATCATTATTATGATAATATACCTTTAATTTTATCACTAGGATTAATATCTTATTATAGGCTGTTTATTATGATTATTACTAATTATCATTCATATTAGTAGTATTATTAGCATCTTCCATACTTTGTTAGCATTATTGTTATTACTAATCATCTCTTACTTCCTTAAGAGTTAATATATTAAGAATATCTTTATTACTGTTAATAATATTAATATTGCTATTATTATTATTATTTTATTATTTATATAGGTTTATTTTAAATAGATCAAAATAAGGGTTAGTGTTAGTGAAACTTGAACTTTAAGTTTAGAATAGTCAAACAGCCCAAAAGAAAATCTTTAACAACATAAAGGAAAAGTCACTTATAATATAAGGTTGAATAAACACCAACAGATATGACCAGAATCTCTCAGAACACTGCCAGAACAAATGCAGTCTTCCTCCAAAGTGACAAAATGAGCAGTTAACATTGATGTTAGACATTTTTTAAGATGGGTTTTAGTAGGATAACATTTGAATCATTAAACTGAATCTGTGAGCACTCAAACTACTAGAATAAGTAAATCATTTAACTGTTTGAGATGAATCTGAGCAATTGTAATATTAGAACGAGTGAATCATTGCTTATTGAACTGAATTTGTGAGCAATCAAACTACTGAAACGAGTGAATCATTGAACTGAATCTGTGAGCACTCAAACTACTAGAACAAGTTAATCATTGAACAAAGTCTGTGAGAAATCATACTAGAACAAGAGAATCATTGCACTGTTTTAACTGAATCTGTGAGCAATCAAACTACTAGAACGAGTGAATCATTTAACTGTTTGAACTGAATCTAAGCACACCAACTACTAAAACATTGAACAGATTTAAGTGAATTTGAGCACTACAAGTACTCGAACTAATGAATTATTGCTTATTGAACTAAATCTGAGCACTCAAACTACTAGATCGAGTGAATCATTGAACTGAATTTGAGCGATCAAACTATTAGAACGAGTGAATCATTGCTTATTGAATGGAATCTGTGAGCAATCAAACTACTGGAACGACTGAATCATTGAACTGAATCTGAGCAATCAAACTATTAGAAGAGTGTATCATTGCTTATTGAACTAAACTTGAGCAATCGAACTACTGGAACGACTGAATCATTGAACTGTTTGAACTAATAGAACATGTAAATCATTGACCAAAGTCTGTGAGAAATCATACAACAAGAGAATCA
>NC_141037.1:45000-57500 GCF_052040795.2 Danio rerio
CCCATACAGCTGTATATCAAAAGCCTCAGTCTGTGCGGTTATCAATATTCAACAATCAAGCGAGGCCTAAATCGCTGCACTTGTTGGATTTGTAGATTACACTGAAGACCATTTTATAAACAGATCTTTTGTAGGAGTAGTAGGCTTAACTGTAGTCTTCTAAATGGATAAAGGTTGGTTTGTAAATTATCTAAACGTGTTTATGATGGAGAGAAAACCCTGACACAACATAGGCTTGTCCTCTCTGAGGACATTTGCAATATTCAATTAAGTTTTCAGTTCTTCAAAAACAGCATGATGTCCACATTCTCCGGTGGGGCTTGATCTCTGTGCAGACACAGACATGATGCTCATTTTTGATTATCTAAGTTTTTCATGTAGATATAATGTGTTTGTACAGTGTTTTTACATGACATTCACCAGTAAAATACACTGCAGATTTGTCTAAAACTAATGTTACAGTTGTAGCCGTATGTGGTTGTATTTTTGCCTCCTGTTAGTGATGCACGGATGGCGGTTATAGCCTATTCACGGGGTCATTTCAGCTGATCAACACATCTCTACCTATCTCTTTCTCTCCATACCTGTGATTTCTGTCAGTCTTCACGACAGCTGATTGGTCAGGAGACCGATCTATCATCACTGGGCGATGTGGCGTGGGGATATAGAAAGGGCGTCAGGAAGAGCGGGAGAGCGCTTTTTCCTTGATCTGGTTTTTGGTGTATTTTGCTGACATGATTATGATTTTCGTTGTTTTTGCTTAACTTTCGTTTGGGTAAAATGATTTTGCATTACTTTGAGAATTTTTTAGTTTTTCTGTTCATTTTTATTTTGATTGATTTGTATGTGATTTTTTTGGCTCGGCACTTTCTCGACAATATTGAGCTAGCCTATACCTCCTCAAGTTCACTCTTTTCTCAGAGTAATGTGGACAGGGCAGATGTTGTACGACATGCATTTTGCAAACATGTAGAAAATGTATTGTTAAAGACATCAGGTAAGAGGTACGGTTAGATCTCTGTATTTATTTTATTCTACAGTTCAGTATAGGAATGAATTCGTCAGTTTCTAGTGAGGCAAGAGGGGTTATTCATGAGTTAGAATTGTTTTGCTATATTTTTTGGCTTCATTATCCTCCCCTTACTCCAGTTAAACTCTTTTTTTTGTTTGATATTTTGTTTGAATTTGCTACTTTATTATATTATTTTTATTAGTGTCAATATTTTTTGTGTATATATACTCTTTTGTATATATTTGGGCATTATTCTGGTTTCACTTTTCTACATTAAATCACTTTTGTTTGCAGTTCTGTTGTCAGTGTTTTTTGCTTACAACCTCACGTTGCGAAATCAGCGCACTTTAAATGTTATTCCTTATAAGTAAGTTTCGTGAAAGATAGGACAGATAGGCATGCGCTTTGTCTACGACATGAATTCCATTCCTGTACTCCACTGGAAAAGCAACATGTTCCCACACAGATGACTTACATGTGTCTGGGGAATCTGCAATCTCAATATATGCGAAGCAGCCATCCTGCGTATACAGTGTGATCACTCACTCAAGTCACATGACATGCACTTGGAAAATACTAACTTTAGGATATAATATTTAGAACAAAAACTCAACATTACTAATACAATTTAATCAGATGTGATAAAATAAAGATGTCTTTAAATTGGTTCAATTAGATATAGAGACAAGTGATGTCAACCTCAAAGATGGGCAGCAGGGGGCATGAGAGTACCATGTTATGCCACAAGAGTTTCGCAATACGTATCGTTGTTGGCGTTTCGCGGTATTTCGGTTCGGTCTGAATATTGTCACACCCCTAATATATATATTAAGGGTGTAACGATACGCGTATTCGTATTGAACCGTTCAGTACGAGACTTTCAGTTCAGTACGCATCGCAAACCGAACGATTCAGACTAATATCTAAAAAGATTAGAGAGAATACGTATAAAAAGCCTGCAATGCTTTCCCCGCCTTCAAGCTCTTCTTATTGGCCCACTGCGGTAAAACATAATGCAAAGGGATTGGATAATATCAGCTGTCAATCACTCAGTTCTGATGACAGGGTGCCACAGCCGCGAACATTTAAAGGGCTGGATCCGAGAGAATGAACACAACACTGACAGATTCAGTTTTAGAAACCAGCTAGAGTTACAACTAATGGCAGATCTGAATAGTGATCATGTGCTGAATGCCAATCCAGCATTTAGACTTTTCCAAGAGTGGATAAAAGACTTCCAGTGGTTAAAATCCGCTATGAAAATGACTAAAGCATTCACCGTAAAGCCGGTGGGACGGAGGTTTCAGGTAGGCTAACAGTGTTTGCCATTGAATCTACACACGAGATGTTCTAACGTTATTTAATCCTTAATTTAATCTTCACGATGCTGTCAATCGTGCGACTGATACCACGTTCACCATCACTAAAGAGCATGCATTCACCGAGATGAAACTAATATTGCAGCAGCTCGGTACTGCTATTAAGATGCTGTATGCAAATAATAAGTTATAACATCATCTGTGCAATATCAGACAGCACCTGCGAGAACAGCACAGTGATTATTGTTAATTCAGTTCATCTCATTCACGTCCAGCAGTGTGTGCAGGGCCGCTGAGCGCAGCAGATTTTTGTTTATTAGTTGTTGTGATTAGAGTGTAATATATAATAGAATCTGTTATTGTAAGACGTGTAGTAATGCTGCTCATCATTTTGGGTGGATTCAACTAAATTTTGTCTGGTGCGCCTACATTTTTTAAGTTAGGTGCGCCGGAGCTACCAAGAAAAAAGGTAAAGTTTGGGCCCTGTGAGACCTTAATCGCTAGTGGAAATGTCAGGTATGAAAGGGTCAGGAAACACCAGAACACATGTGTTGAGCTGTTGACAGTGGTATATGTGTCCCACACTGCTATAAACACTATTAGGACACTATATCTAACTAAAAAGTGTAAATTGGTTGTTTTTGCGTTATTTCAAGCAAATTCGTTCTTCCGGTTTGAAATGAATTGTTGAAGCTGCGTCACGGTCATGACATAATAGCGTGTATTCCAGCGTGCAGACTGGACGTCTGTGCCAGAGTGTGTCTTATTACGTCTTACAGTGTGCTGCATTAATGCATGAGTAAGGCTTGGTTCAAACCAATCAGCGCGCTCTATTGTGCAACTTCATTAATATTCATTACTGTCACAGTGTTCAGACTGCAGAGACGCCACGTTGTGTTGGCAAAACAAGCGTGAAGTGTTGCTTTTATAGTTTGCTGCAGTGAAGTTTTGCTTTCATTTTCTCTCTGTGAGAGCGCAGCTGGAGTCACGTGTGGATTAACAGTGTACGCGACGCTCGACAACAATAACTTACGTGTCTAAGGAGGATTATTGTTTACCTGAGAGCTGTTCTCATCTGCAAACGCTGAGATCCGGATTTGCTGCTCGTCTCCTCTTAATAAAGACGCGGCTCTAGTTGCTGGTGATTGTCCTGTCTCTACAGATTTGGTAAGTGAGCGACCAGGGGCCTGTTTCAGAAAGCAGGTTAAGTTAAAACTCAGAGTAGTTTAACCCTGAAATGAGAGAAACTCTGTGTTTTCCGTTTCAAAATGGCAGGTTTGTTAAACTGGAGAAAGCAGGGTAAGTCAAGCCTGTTTCTGAAAGAGAGGTAACTTGAACTCAGAGTCAGTTACCGTGGTAACTTACTCTGTGAATCTAACCTGGTCCGGAGCAGGTTTTATTCTCTAAACTAAAGTTTCTGTCGGTCTAAGATAAAGTGGTATTTCTCGTCTAGCCTTACGTCTCCACACACCTATTTTAGAGCTCATTTTGGAGATGTGCATAAAAACGATTGATGGAAACGTCATGATTCACATAACTTTTGAAAAAAAAGCATAATATAACATGTGCATAACTGAGTAGGTTAAACTTTTATTTGATAAGAAAAGATGCGCATGAACTACGAAGGAAACATTTACAACAAATTACAGTATGTGCATTAAAAAAGGTTTGTTAGAGATGATGATGAAAATGTGTGTGAAAGGACAAACCAGCAGACTGAGCACACTGCAGAACATCTTAAATGTTGTTTTGGTCATTCTAAAATGCTTTGACTGTTTCAGTATTAGTGTATATTATTAATGACCTCCGAGCGTCTGGAGCGTGTCAAGATCTCCGCGTCTCATGGCTTCAAACGCCCCCACATGATCATTGTGTGTCAGCATTGTCTTCTGAGGCGCAAGTACATTTATTAAATAAAAAATAATTGGCGCAGCTTCTTCTACCACAGTAAATTCTGTTTTTACTGTTGATATTTGGCGCAAGTTAATCAGACAGTGACGATTGTGTTCTCTTTAACTTGTTGGATGAAAATGCTGCGTTATTTATCTTTTAGGCGTTATTCCAGTTTTGCACAAATTTATGTAATATATTTGGATGGAAACATAGATATTGCCTACATTTTTTGTCACACACAGAACAAAGTCACGTACGAGAATGGCTTGTCCTTTTTTCATAAATAATTAGCTTAACCTTCGACATGTACTGTTACTAGATTAATGGGATTATTATTCTTTCTAAAAAGTATTTTTAGCACTGCTTACCTTCTAAATGTTATATCAACCTCTGTCACTTGATCAATAAAAAGGCAGACACACAAGTGCACTGCTAAATCATTTAAAACTGCTAAACACTTTAGAAACATTTTATAAACGTCGCACATTACATTACTTATTTTATTATACTTAAATATTTAAATATTTTAAATTAAAATTACGCATTAACTTGAGCAGCTGTTTTCTCACGCTAACTGTCTGTTTCACTGATGGCTGCTTCGTTTTAAATATATACACTCATATTTGCTATAACTTTGCATGAGCAGATTAAATTCAGCTGGAGATTTTTTAAGATGTTGCCATAATCATAATGTCGTAATGTCTTCGCTCCATTGATAATGTCTTTTTATAGTCTCGGTGCGCGCGCTTAACTCTGAGTTGGTCTACCCAAAGTTGAGTGATCTAACTCAGATCAGCTGTTCTGAAACCGAAAACTCAGAGTTTTTAATCTCTCGGTAAATCAACTCAGAGTTCAAGTTTAAACTCCGAGTTGTTTGAACCTCCTTACTGAAACAGGCCCCTGTGCTCTTTGTTTATTCAGTTTGTTCGTATCGAACTAAATTATCTATTGCACCGAGTGTAAACATGTTAGCACTACAACCAAACTTTAACCTCGTGTAGGGTTTTTACCGCATTTAGTGACCGGAATAACACACACGGCTTTTTTCTCTCATTCGCCGTGCGGTATCAAACATTGCATGAAAAATACACGCTTAGAGCAGTTCCTCCAATCAAATATCTCGTTTGTCGCGAGGGGCATGAATGAACTCCCTGAATGAAAGAGCCAAACTGCAGTTAAAGTCCAGCATTTAATCATTTGAAAAATAATTTGACTACAGATGTGCATGTAAACACAGTCACTTTCTCCTGTATGTGTGTGTGTGTGTGTGTGTGTGTGTGTGTGTGTGTGTGTGTGTTTTGACTCTGAAACTCGCGCATGCCCAAATAGACACTCCCACACCCTCCCACTTTAGTTCCTCCGACACTCCCCCCTAAACAGAGCTGGACACGCCCACTTTTCTGACTTTTTCCAAAGTAGAGGTGTGAAAACACCCTGCTGAAACGAGGGGCTTTCATGGCCCTTTAAGAAAATGTTCAGTGTAACAGAGCCCCGTTACATTAATCCTTCATAAGCATATTTCAGTCAGAGTTCCATATACAAACTAAATTATTCTTTTCTTTTTATTTGTTTATACTGCAAGATTATATTAAATTTTTATAAGCGGTTTTTTTGGTTTAGAGTGTAAAGAAGGATTTGTTTTATTTGCTGCTTAGCAGAAACCCCAGAAGTATAGCTATATCACTGTTTAAAGAAAAAGAAAACAAGATCAATGATGTTAGTTTTAATACATTATTAATCTGAGGAATCCGGGGGCGCTACTGAGCAGGCGATGGAGTAAGGTAAAAGTTGGGTGAGCTCTGCAAAAAACGTAATATAACTTATAAATTTAAGGCGCTTTAATCGAAAATATGAGATGCTACATCTATCTAAGACTTTACAACTTCACATAAAGCAGCTGGGTTCTCTATAAATCCAAATGGCGGGCAAACTACGTAAATATAAGTACACGGGGAAAACCGCTGCTAATCAAGAGGATGCTAATACACCTAGCATGATGTCCGAGCCAGCCGAACACACTGACATTTTGGAGATTAAAGCTGAGCTGATCTCATCGATCAAAACGGAAATAACCTCGCTCTTTCAAAAAGAACTGATAACTGCACTGTCAAACGAATTTGAAATGGTCAAAGCTGAATTACAAGCAGTTAAATCCGAGATAGCAAGCAACGCTTCGGCTGTTCGCTCAGATCTTGAGGCAATTAAAACGACAGTGTCAGACATGGAACGAGGCTTATCCAGCTGCTCAGACGATGTTACAGAACTGCAAAACACCGTGCGCAAACTGGAGAAAAATGTAGTAACCCTACAAGAGAAATGCTTGGACATGGAAGGGCGAATGAGGAGGTCAAACATTAGAATACTGAATGTAGCCGAAGATCCCGGCGCATGTACTCCAGCCTCAGTGTCGAAGCTGCTCAAAGACACCCTCAAAATGGATAAAGATATACTGATCGATAGATCTCATCGCACTCTCCAGGCAAAACGTGCAGATGGTAAACCCAGGGCCATTGTTGCAAAATTGCATTACTACCAGGACTGTGTGGAAATTCTACGCCGGGTTCGTGAAACCGGACCCCTTCATCATAACGGCGCAACTATATTCATCTTCCCCGACTACCCGCCGAGCGTGGCCCGTGCAAGATCGGCTTTTAACGAAGTCCGAAAACTACTACGAGGAAAAGATGGTGTTCGTTATGGCATTCTTCACCCGGCCAGGCTCCGAATCACACACAACGGGACGGAAAAGCAGTTCCAAGATGCAGCAGAAGCCCTGACTTATGTGAAAAATAATATTCTTTAAGACGGCTCGACCGTCTCTGATTGAGTAGTACCAAGCCACTTCAGTGACTTTGTTTTTTTTTTCATACACTCACACTCCCATCTAAATGACCATGTTTGAGTGAGTATATGAACATTACATCTATGCAGAGACTGACTGAATTCCTATTTCATGGATGAGGAGTGAAAAACAATATTACTGATACAAAATCACTTACTATTTTCAGTTAAACTTAAAAGCAGGAAATATAATTGGGACAGTACAATTACTGAGTTTATTATTATCATTACTATGCTGTTATGTAACTGTCACACTTGTTTTAATAGGTGATTGTTAATAATATGCGCCAATTTAATTTATTATTTTTTAATTTCATTTTTGTTTTCTTTCTTGAATAATGTGCAGAGCAACTTGTGAGGTTAAAACTCCCCAAGTAAGCACTTTATGTGTGGATATTGTTGCGAGGGGTTAAAGTTGCACCATGTTCTATTTGGTGTTTGGGAATGGGTAAATGTCGCACTTCATTTTATACTTCTACTTCTTGTTTTGTTTTCTACAATCTTATTGGAAGGGTCTTTTCTGTTATATTTAAACGAAGCGTTTGTATGTAAGCTTACATTTTTAAAGACGTATGGTTAAACCACACAATGTTAACGCATCAGGCGTTTGCCAGGTGAATCTTATAAGTTGGAATGTTAAATCTTTGAATCATCCAGTGAAACGTGGAAAGGTTCTCTCACACTTAAAACAGTTAAATACAGATATCGCTTTCCTACAAGAAACCCACCTGAAAACTTTTGATCACTTTAGACTAAGAGGAGGATGGGTGGGACAACTCTTTCACTCGACTTCACTCCAAATCTAGAGGAACAGCAATTTTCATTAGTAAAACGGTTTCATTTGAGGCATCAAAAATCGAAGCTGATCCAGCAGGCCGTTATATAATGGTAGTGGGTAGACTAAATAATACTCCGGTAGTTATGGTAAATGTATATGCACCCAATTGGGATGACAGTGCATTCTTTACGGGTCTCTTCTCACGAATACCTAATATAGATACTCATCATCTTATATTAGGAGGAGATATTAATTGCGTACTATCACCCTCACTGGATCGCAGCTCTCTCAAACCAATGATACCAAGTCGTACAACTCAAGTGATTAACCAACTTCTTAAAACCTATGGAATGATTGATGTTTGGAGATTCCAAAATCCTGGGTGTAGAGGTTATTCATTTTATTCACCAGTTCATAAGACATATTCACGTATAGATTATTTTTTTCTGGACAGTGAACTACTTCCTCTAGTTAGTGAATGCAAATATAATGCAATAGTGATATCAGATCATGCGCCATTATTAATCACTCTAGATATGCCAATTACATCAAACAACTATCGGCCATGGCGATTTAATACACTACTTCTCTCTGATGTGGAGTTTGTTAAATTTATATCATCAGAAATTAGAGAATATTTAGGGCACAATCAGACTCCAGGAATATCCTCTAGTCTTATCTGGGAATCTCTTAAAGCCTATCTTCGAGGCCAAATTATATCATAAAGTGCCAGATTAAAGAAAAAACAACATGAGCGGCTTAAAAAAATTGAAAATAATATTTTAAAACTTGATGAAATTTTGGCACACTCATCTACACCTGACATGTTTAGACAGCGTTTAGCTCTTCAGTCTGAATTTAACTTATTATGTACAAAACAAACAGAAAATCTTTTAATTAAGTCCAGGCATAAGATGTATGAACATGGTGAAAAGATAGGGAAGATCTTAGCTCACCAACTTCGACAACAAAATGCAGCACATTCCATTATGTCAGTTAATGATAACACTGGCACTAAATTGACGAATCCCTTAGAGATCAACCATCGGTTTAGAGAATACTATTCACAATTATATACTTCGGAGTCTTGTAAAGATGAGTCATTATTTGATTCTTTTTTTAAGAAAATTAGTCTACCCACTATTGATCAAGAGTTCGCTCTAGACATGGAGAATCCATTTTCAAAAGACGAATTTATTAGAGCAGTGTCATCTATGCAAAACGGAAAATCACCAGGCCCAGACGGTTTTCCAAGTGAATTCTTTAAAAAGTTCTCTGGCGATCTTGCCCCTATTCTACTTTCCCTATATGAAGAATCCTCAGTCACGGGCTCCTTGCCAGAGACTATGAATCAAGCAATTATTTCTCTAATCTATAAAAAAGATAAAAATCCATCAGAATGCAGCTCTTATCGACCAATTTCATTGCTGAATGTTGACAGTAAGATATTCGCCAAAATATTAGCGCATCGGCTGGAAATAGTGCTACCTACAATAGTTTCTGGTGACCAGACAGGCTTTATTAAAAACCGATATTCATTCTATAATATACGCAGACTTCTAAATATCCTCCACCATCCCACTCCATCTGATGTCCCGGAAGTCCTTCTCTCACTTGATGCTGAGAAGGCTTTTGATCGGGTGGAGTGGGACTACCTCTTTTACACTCTTAAAAAATTTGGATTTGGCACAAAGTTCATTTCATGGATTAAAATCTTATACTCATCACCTATGGCAGCAATACGTACAAATTGTCACATTTCTCCTTTTTTTCGTTAGAAAGGGGAACCAGACAAGGCTGCCCTCTGTCCCCCTTATTATTTGCATTCATAATTGAACCTCTGTCCATTGCGATACGAAATGATATCAATATCAAGGGTATACAGAGGGACAACTTTGAACATAAAATTTCTCTCTATGCAGATGACACCCTCCTATATATATCTGAACCACTAACAACTCTACCACAAATTATGACATTACTGACTGCCTTTGGGAAAATATCAGGTTATAAAATAAATATGCAAAAAAGTGAGCTTATGCCCATTAATAATGCTGGTAGAAAGATTATTTTTACCTCACTACCATTTAAAATAACTAAAGACAAATTCAAATATTTAGGTATATGGATCACTAATAAATACAAACATTTGTACAAAGTTAATTTCCCTCCACTGATAGATTCCATAAAAAAAGACCTTGAACATTGGAATCCGTTACCATTGTCACTGGGAGGTAGAATAAACACTATAAAAATGAATATATTACCCAGATGTTTATATCTTTTTCAGTGCATACCCGTATTCTTAACAAAATCATTTTTCTTACTTTTAGATAAATTAATATCATCTTTTATATGGAATGGAAAAAATGCACGTATCCGTAAAAATATTTTACAACGACACCGAGACCATGGAGGATTGTCATTACCCAACATTCAGCAGTATTACTGGGCAGCTAATATTCGAGCAATGCTACACTGGTCAAATCCATCATATGACAGTGGCCCTAATTGGTTATCTTTAGAAAACACATCAAATTTTTCAACCTCTCTCCATGCTCTGCTATGCTCAAATTTTCCGACACCTGAACCTTTATCTAAATACTCTTTAAACCCAGTTGTCAAACACTCACTAAAAATATGGGCACAATTTAGAAGAAGTTTTGCACTTAAAGGACTATCAGCCTATGCCCCCATAGCAAGAAATCATATGTTCACCCCCTCTACTATAGACAAAACTTTTGACATCTGGTCTATGAAAGGTCTTAAGATATTAAAAGATATGTTTATTGATGGGCAATTTGCTTCATTCCAACAAGTAAAAGTTAAGTTTCAAATTCCAAATTCTCACTTCTTTAGATACCTCTAGCTGCGAAGTTTTGTGTCCTCCTCAATGAGTCGCTATCCCTCACTGCCTGCCCCCTCCCTGCTTGACTCTATTATGGAGCTAAGCCCATACTCAAAAGGACTTATTGCCAAAATATATTCTATAATTAATTCCCACAATCTGGAACCCCTAGTAAAATTAAAAAGAAAATGGGAGGTGGAGCTAGAGATAGAACTATCAGAAGATATGTGGCAATCCGTTTTAGACAATATCCACTCATCTTCAATTTGTTTAAAACATAGAGTTATACAATTTAAAGTAGTACATAGATTACATTGGTCCAAAGTGAAATTAGCCAAATTTAAACCAAATATAGACCCTAACTGTGACCGGTGTAACATTGAGCCAGCTACTTTATCTCATATGTTTTGGGCTTGTTCAAAATTAAAGAAATTCTGGCAGCTAATATTTAAATTCCTCTCGGACGCATTAAATACCTATATAGAACCTGAGGCCATAATTTTAATTTTTGGGATCACACCACAGTCCTTATGTTTTAACAAAAGCAAGATAAATGTGATTGCCTTTGCTACGCTTTTAGCTAGAAGATTAATATTGCTGAAATGGAAGGAAAAACTTCCTCCAACCTTTAAGCAATGGCTTATGGAACTTCTACACCACATGACCTTAGAAAAAATACGATACACTTTAGGAGGCTGTACTGATATGTTTTTTCTCACCTGGCAACCTGTTTTAGATCACGTAAAAAAGATGGACCCCTCAGTCATTTTAGAAGAGTAGAACCTTTCCTTGTTTGTTTTTTGTTGTTGTTTTTTTTTTTTTTTCTCTTCAATTTTTTGTATTGTCTTTTTTCTCCCCTTATTAATGAGAGTAACATATGTTTTACTTATTATTACTATTTATTTGTATTTTTTCTTAATATTATTTTTTTTTTCTAGAACCTAAATGTATGTGCGGCAGGTTTTGTTTGTTTGTTGTGTAAAAAAAAAAAATTGAAAAGCTATTTTGTAATGTATGTTTCATATCTAATATGTTCAATAAAAATACTTTTGGAAAAAAAAAAAAATCTGAGGAATCCTGTTTTTTTCTTTTTTTGCTGTATCGAAAACGTACCGAACCGTGACACCACTGTCGTATCGAACCAAACCGTGATTTTTGTGAACCGTTACACCCCGAATATATATATAAACACGTATGTACACGAGTCTGGCTGGAGAATCAGCTGGTCAGACTGATGCTGTAAATCACTGATCAATAGAAGAGGAATACAGCAGATGCAGATATATACATTTACCCTGAGGAGTGTGCTAATCCTCCATCTGCAGCTGTGGATGTGCACAAACTAAAGCGGTTTACGTCTCAAATTTTTCTTTTTTTATTGTACTTTAAAAGTGCATAAAATCAAACGTCACGGTAAGAAACACAACCTAAAACATCCACATTTACAGAGGGCAACAGAGATGAGGCGGGGGGGCGTTCCACTGGGTCACAGGCCCTGGAGCTTACTGTCAACAATCAGAGAGAGACAAGAGTGAGTCAGAACATGCTGAAGCAGCAATAACCAATCATGATCATAACCATCATCAATAATCAATCATAATCATCATCAATAATCAATCATAATCATCATCAATAATCAATCATAATCATCATCAATAATCAATCATAATCATCATCAATAACCAATCATGATCATAACCATCATCAATAATCAATCATAATCATCATCAATAATCAATCATAATCATCATCAATAATCAATCATGATCATAATCATCATCAATAATCAATCATAATCATCATCAATAA
>NC_141037.1:62500-65000 GCF_052040795.2 Danio rerio
GCATCCACATAATTATAAACAGCCCCTGGTGTTTCACAGTAAAGTGATGTGCAGATACACACACTCACTGATCTTCTACAGGACAACATTAAACACTCAGATCAGCTCCGCACAAGAACAGGTGAATAAATCAATAAATAAATAAATTATTGCAGACACAAAGTAGTCTTTAGCTATTTGTTTAGGGTCTCTCTCTCACTCACACACACACACACACACCTGGTGAAGGACGAGGGTTCTGTAGGCGGGAAGCCGAACGCACTGACGTGGAACACAGAGTCCTCATACCAGCCTGTCAATACAGAAGCAGATTCACAACATTATTAACGAGCTACAGGACCTGAGTGAAAGCAGTGCTGGAGTGCAGAGGAAGAGCTCACCCTCCGCTAGCACGAAGCAGCTCTCAGTGTACAGCCCACTGTGGAACTGGTGCAGATACAGTCAAGGAGAAACCACAACACTCACTAATACTGCGGTACAGCACAGTCATTATAGAGGTAAACACAGTCAATATACACGTAAACACAGTCATTATACATGTAAACAGACATTATAGAGGTAAACACAGTCAATATAGAGGTAAACACAGACATTATACATGTAAACACAGTCATTATACATGCAACACAGTCATTATAGTGGTACAACAGGGTCATGGTGAGCACTAAAGGATATTGCCTTTGAGATGTCGAGCTGCACAGTACCACTGGGGTCCTCCAGGTAGAACTTACCCTTAAACACAGAGAGTGAATGAAGACCGGATTAACACACTATGAAGAGGGAGTGATAATGAGGGAGTGATGATGAGGGAGTGATGATGTAGGATTTACGATGAGGGAGTGATGATGAAGGAGTGATGATGAGGGAGTGATGATGAAGGAGTGATGATGAGGGAGTGATGATATAGGAGTGATTATGAGGGAGTGATGATGTAGGAGTGATGATGAGGGAGTGATGATGAGGGAGTGATGATGAGGGAGTGATGATGAGGGAGTGATGATGAGGGAGTGGTGATTAGGGACTGATGATGTAGGAGTGATGATGAGGGAGTGATGATGAAGGAGTGATGATGAAGGAGTGATTATGAGGGACTGATGATGTAGGAGTGATAATGAGGGACTGATGATGAGGGACTGATGATGTAGGAGTGATGATGAGGGACTGATGATGTAGGAGTGATGATGAGAGAGTGATGAAGGAGTGATGATGAGGGAGTGATTATGAGGGACTGATGATGTAGGAGTGATGATGAGGGAGTGATGATGAGGGAGTGATTATGAGGGAGTGATTATGAGGGAGTGATGATGAGGGAGTGATGATGAGGGACTGACGATGTAGGAGTGATGATGAGGGACTGATGATGTAGGAGTGATGATGAGGGAGTGATGATGAGGGAGTGATTATGAGGGACTGATGATGTAGGAGTGATGATGAGGGAGTGATGATAAAGGAGTGATGATGAGGGAGTGATGATGTAGGAGTGATGATGAGGGAGTGATGATGAGGGACTGATGATGTAGGAGTGATGATGAGGGAGTGATGATGAGGGACTGATGATGTAGGAGTGATGATGAGGGAGTGATGATGTAGGAGTGATGATGAGGGACTGATGATGTAGGAGTGATGATGAGGGAGTGATGATGAGGGAGTGATGATGAGGGAGTGATGATGAGGGACTGATGATGTAGGAGTGATGATGAGGGAGTGATGATGTAGGAGTGATGATGAGGGACTGATGATGTAGGAGTGATGATGAGGGAGTGATGATGAGGGAGTGATTATGAGGGACTGATGATGTAGGAGTGATGATGAGGGAGTGATGATAGAGGAGTGATGATGAGGGAGTGATTATGAGGGACTGATGATGTAGGAGTGATGATGAGGGAGTGATGATGAGGGAGTGATGATTAGGGAGTGATGATGAGGGAGTGATGATGTAGGAGTGATGATGAGGGAGTGATGATGAGGGACTGATGATGTAGGAGTGATGATGAGGGAGTGATGATGAGGGAGTGATGATGAGGGACTGATGATGTAGGAGTGATGATGAGGGAGTGATGATGTAGGAGTGATGAAGAGGGACTGATGATGTAGGAGTGATGATGAGGGAGTGATGATGAGGGAGTGATGATGAGGGAGTGATTATGAGGGACTGATGATGTAGGAGTGATGATGAGGGAGTGATGATAAAGGAGTGATGATGAGGGAGTGATTATGAGGGACTGATGATGTAGGAGTGATGATGAGGGAGTGATGATGAGGGAGTGATGATTAGGGAGTGATGATGAGGGAGTGATGATGTAGGAGTGATGATGAGGGAGTGATGATAAAGGAGTGATGATGAGGGAGTGATGATGTAGGAGTGATGATGAGGGAGTGATGATGAGGGAGTGATGATGAGGGACTGATGATGTAGGAGTGATGATGAGGGAGTGATGATGTAGGAGTGATGAAGAGGGACTGATGATGTAGGAGTGATGATGAGGGAGTGATGATGGGG
>NC_141037.1:70000-82500 GCF_052040795.2 Danio rerio
TCCTTGCAAGCAACAATTGGCAGAAGCGCAAATTCTCTCTCTCTCGAGCACATGCGCGCGGTCAAGCACAATTACTGTGTTTTATAACAAATAGTTAATTTAATATTAATAGGCCTAAATAATAGCCTATATTTAAATATATGTTGCTACTGTAGCCTATTGAACAATCTGCAGTTTCGCGGCTCACTCGCTGTGATCAGCTGTATCATTTCAGAGCTCTTTCAGTTCTCTAGTTGCCATGGTAGCGCACAACATAATCGATTTATCTGTGCTCGACTTTTAAGGTTTCACGACAGAAACGTGCACGAGCAGTCATCTAGATTATTGAAACTGAACTCAGACTAGTCAGATCAAATGATCTTCAACTTGCGGTTATGGAACCAGTTTAAGCGTGGACGTTTAGTTCAGCTCATTGAAGTCAGACTTTGGGCTTTAATCCCCGCTTTTCTTAACCACAGTCAGTGTCTTTCTTACCCCCGTGCTCGCGTGGGTTTCCTCCAGGTGCTGCGGTTTCCCCAAATCCAAAGACATGAGGCATGCGCTATAGGTGAATTGAATAAGCTAAATTGGCCGTAGTGCAGGAATGTGTATGAGTGTGTATGGATGTTTCCCAGTGAAGGCATCTGCTCAGGGCCGGATTAACCAATGGGCCTTATGGGCACAGGCCCAGGGGCCCGTGAGCACTAGGGGCCCCTGCGAGGGGGGAGAAAAAAAGACAATTTCGGAGTGTCTTTTTTGGCTAATTGCAAATAGCGCATCAATTTTGGACTAAGCTATTCAGGGTTTACGCCCGTCGATGCCTGATTGATAGAGACAACATGAGTAAAGAGCTATTAAACATTACAGCCGCAGTGGCGCACCTTGTAAGGCGCACAACAGTATCTTTTGAGGCGATTAATCATAAACTCGGTTCGAATCCACCATCAGCGGAACTCGTGCTACTTTTTTTTTTCCCCATTACATATCAGATTGGAAATATATTTATTTTTAACAGGAAGGAAACATTTTTTAAAAATAATGCAAATGTGATATAAAGTCACAAGTGTTTCGCGGGTATTTAATAATGTTTAGTCTTATTATAGGTGCCTCCCTCTCTGCAAAAACTATATTGCTCAGACAACTGTATTTCCTCTGAGCAAAAAAATCGCGATCACATATTAATATTATTTTTTATTTAAACTGCCTTTTTTTCGTTAACTAAACAGAATGCTGTAATTGGTCAAGCGCGGAAACGTCAGTTTTGCAATAACCCGCACTAAACTGAGCGGACTGTAGTGTAACGTTATATCTGTCATAGATCAAAAATGAGTGGACAAGTGGATTTAGCAAACGCGAGAGAAAGAGGAGAGGAGGCATCTTTATTGAGGCATTTTCCATACACACTAGAGATGCGCGGATGGGCTATTATTTCATCCGCAACCGCATGACAAAATTCATCATCCGTCCGCCATCCATCCGCAGTAACATTTTTGATCAATTTTTAAAACCGCACCCGCCCGCCATCTGCTGATTGGGCTCTTTATTTGAATGGCTTATTCCTTTTTTTATTAAATGAATGTTTCTTTATTGATCATTATAGAATAGAGAATGACTTTAATGTAGACATGCAGTTAATCCAAACGTGCAAGTCATTAATTGACGACGCTTTGAAGTGACGCTAAAGATACGAGGACGTGTCTTTTCACTTGATTCGATTCCTCGGTCCTTCAGTCTTTTCCTTGCGTCTTTCCCTCGTAACGTTATCCCGGTGGGGTGGAAACACGAGGAAAGAAAGCAAGGAAAGGAAACGAGGATGCACAAATAAGAAATGAAAAGCACCCGAGCTCTCAGAATATCAGCAGTGAACTCCGTCTCCAATCGGCGCACAGGGACAAAAATAAATAAATAGCCTAAATTAAACGCACTGTACTGTACAACTTTTTTATTGTAGCCTAATAGAAAACGCATTGACACATCATTTCAACATGCTGCTATTTAGCCTACTACTAAATGCCTATTTCACTTAATTTTTTAGTAAATAGATAGAATAAGTCATTTACATTATAGCCTAATAATGTTTACATTTGTAGTTGTCCATAGCAACCCCAAAAACGTACCTGCTTGCCTTGCACATCTAATTAATGGGCACAGTTTTTCAACTATTTTTTATTTTTTGCTGTGGATGTTATTGAGCTTGTAGAAATCGGAAACAACACAGTTCTGCGACACAGATGATCCTTTATTGATATCTCTATCAGACAATACCTATTTTATATGCCAAAAGAAACAACAGGCAGTAAAAAAATATTAACATAAATATCTTAATGTAGGCATAGGCTATAGTCGCATGCTTTGGCAAACAGTTGAAAATTTTTTAATAAAAACATCATATCGTGCCTAAACCTTGTAGGCTCAGTCACCCCCACAATTAGAAATTAAATTAGAAAAATAGATATGCCATCCCTCTTTGAGCGAACCTGACCAAGCTAAAGTGCATGTATGACAAGTGCCCCAATAACCCATGGACTTAGGATCATCCCCATTCCCCTCAAACTTGAAGCATAACGAAATACTACGCCATTAAATTTGCGACAAAGAAATTCTGGCAAAATAACCTTAGCCTCGGAACGTAAAAGCGAGGCCAACATGTCTAGAATAGAATAGGCTAAACCAATATGAACGTAAAGTTATCAGCTGACCGAACTCAAAAGTTTATATTGAACATATTTGTAGCCTAAATAACATAGGCTAATTGGTTTAATATGCCTGACCTTAGGTCTAGTTTGATTTTTTCTTGGCACAATGCAGGAATAAAATAGCATCTACAGTGTCAGGATTCAGACGGGAGCGCCTGCATAGCCACTATAATGCGCCCTGCTGCACTGAAGGAGCGCTCGCTCGCAGCACTTGTTGCTGAAATGCATAGAATTCTCTTGGAAAGGTTCTGTAATCGTGGGAATGCCTGTCCTTATTTCTCCCAAAAGGAAAGTAGGTTTTCCTCTGCTGATCCGTCTATACGGAAGTTTGTAGAGGAATACTTCTGTACACTTCATCCAGAATTAATGTATCCGATTCCACCTCCCATTCTGTGAAGTCAGTCGTAGGCTTTTTCGTTGGTGCGCCAGCTATGAATATAAAACAGTACAACCGCCCGCCACCCTCCCGAATTTAATTAAAATATTATTTTTTCGTAACGTCATCCGCCCGATCCGCGGTTTATCCGCGGAGTCCGCGGCTATAACCGCCAACCGCGCATCTCTAATACACACCATCTTTAAACAGACCCGTGATCAGGAGAATGAGGGTACAGAAGAAGACGTTATGGTAACTTTAAATGATGAGTAGCTAGCATTAACCAGGCGGAGGAGGTTAACGGCAGCGCAGCGCGGACTGGATTCATCGTGTGAGAGACAGACAGAAAAGGAGAGAGAGAGGGAGAGAGAGAGAGAAAGGCCCAGAAGAGGAGAGACACGGGAGAGAAGAGGTATAGTGTGTGTGATTTCGGATACTTTTAGGTTTATAATCAAGTCTTCATCACGAGAAGAGTAGAGAAAATACAGGGAGAGGAGAGAGAGACAGTAAATCAGTGTTTGTATTATGAAAGACTCAGATTCATAGAACTGGATTGGAGAAGCATTGTGCGTTATATGCCATGGCATTAATATGCTTTATAAGTTTGTAAAAGCAATACACTAAAATACCCTTTAAAAAAATATATATATATATCTACTAGGGATGTAACGGTATTGTAAATACCGTCATACCGCAATATTAAATTTTTTCGATATTACCGAAGTCGCATGACTCGGTAAAACTATAGGTCTTCTGAGAAAATTTGCTCAGGCGAATGAAGCGAACGGGAGGTAGCTGAAACTTCATTTCCCATCAGCCCCGGCGTGGCCATAATCCTTTGCGGTCTGTTGTCGCTACAGATCCAGTAATGCGGAAATGGAGTGTGCTGCTAGTAGCGGAGATGAAAAAAAGATGGAAATGATCGAACCTAAAGCGGGTGTTGTCGCCGCGCGCGTGCTGAATAGCGGTGCTGTCGCGCGCGTTCTGATCAGCTGTGTTGTGGCGCGCGTATTGTAAAGCGCCGAGGGGGGGTTGAGCGCGCATACTCAAGAGAGGTGTTATCGCGCGCCTACTGAAGGGCTGGACTGGACGGAGGTTGTGTCGCGTCGCGGGGGCACTTTTGATCGTTTTGGAAGGGCATTTTCTATCCAAGACTAAAAAGGGCATGTGCACTGCACAGGTTGAGCCCTATGTGTGCACGTGCCTGCAAGTTGGGGAATACGACTAATAACAGTCATGGGGACTGCAGACACACAGCACACTGTTCAGATTGATGCAGAGATTGACTTGTACCGCAAAGAGATCTCTATCTCACTCATGGCTTGTCCTCTCAAGTGGGGGAAAGACAATGCACAACGTTACCCCACTGCTGTCAACATGGACCAAGTAATATCTCTCTTGTCCCAGAATCCTCAGTCCCAAATGAGAGGGTTTTTTTCTGTTGCAGGGGACATTGTAAATACCCAGAGATACCAGCTTTTACCAGATTATAGTTATATGATCATTTTCCTTTAAACCCATCTCTATCTAAGTGAGTGATTAAATGTGATGAGTTTTTAACAATACTAAATTGAAACTTTATTTTTTTACATGGTTTAATAATTTTTTGTTATTAAAATTGAAGTTCCTGTTTCAAAGCTTACAGATAGATGGCTAATTTGTATGTCATTGACACTTTTGGCACTTTTTTGGAGTATTTTCAAAAGTTTTTTTTTTTCCTTTAAATGATTCAATAAATACCGTACCGTGACATTCATACCGAGGTATTACCGTACCGTGAAATTCTGATACCGTTACATCCCTAATATATATATATAGTTTTATTAGTATTTTTATTCAATGCTTTGAAAAATAAGTTAAATCTTTGTAGACTATAAATACATATGTACTATATATCATTTATTTAAATATGTGGGCAACAAATTATAGATTAATTTTATTTAAAAATTATTATATTATTCTTATTTTTTAAATTCAAATATAGGGGTGCGGCCAGGTAGGGGGCCTTACAAGATAATGTGCCCAGGGGCCCCTGAGTTCTTAATCCGGGCCTGCGATCTGCTGCATAAATCATATGCTGTATAAGTTGGCCGTTCATTGCGCTGTGGTAACCCCAGATTAATAAAGGCACTAAGCCTAAAAGTGTGTGCGTGTGTGTGTGTGTGTGTGTATTGTAACGACGGGGAGTAACACCACAACAGAAGGTAGGATCCAATATGCAGGTTTATTCCCAGTCAGGCAAGCAGTGGTCAATACGGGAGCAAACAGGTGTGTGAGGACAATCCAGAATCGTAGTCAATTTAACAAGCAAGAGGTCGAAAGGCAGGCGGCAGACAAGGATAACTAAATAAACAAGGCTAGGTTCAAAACACAGGAAACCAAGACAAGGAAAACACGTTGTAATGCTACTTTACAGTGAACAAGACTCGGCCAACTGAAGGAGTGAATGTGTGGCTTAAATAGTGTGTGTTAATCAGTCTCTGAAAGTCCTCAGGTGTGAATGTAAATCAAGCTAAATGAGAACGCAGGTGTGTGGGCGAAGAGCATGTATGAAGTTGAAGTTCATTTACAAATACAAACACATTTGTAGTTCTGTGAGTGAGAATGTTTTCCAGCGACCTCTGGTGGTTAGAGATCGCTGGTGAATGTGACATATATATATTAGAGATGCGCGGATGGGCTATTATTTCATCCGCAACCGCATGACAAAATTCATCATCCGTCCGCCATCCATCCGCACTAACATTTTTGACCAATTTTTAAAACCGCACCCGCCCGCCATCTGCTGATTGGGCTCTTTATTTGAATGGCTTATTCCTTTTTATTATTAAATGAATGTTTCTTTATTGATCATTATATAATAGAGAATGACTTTAATGTAGACATGCAGTTAATCCAAACGTGCAAGTCATTAATTGACGACGCTTTGAAGTTACGCTATAGATACGAGGACGTGTCTTTTCACTTGATTCGATTCCTCGGTCCTTCAGTCTTTTCCTTGCGTCTTTCCCTCGTAACGTTATCCCGGTGGGGTGGAAACACGGGAAAGAAAGCAAGGAAAGGAAACGAGGATGCACAAATAAGAAATGAGAAGCACCCGAGGTCTCAGTCTCCAATCGGCACACAGGGACAAAAATAAATAAATAGCCTAAATTAAACGCACTGTACTATACAACTTTTTTTTATTGTAGCCTAATAGAAAACGCATTTTGACTCATCAGCAAACAGTTGAAAATTTTTTAATAAAAACGTCATATCGTGCCTAAGCCTTGTAGGCTCAGTCACCCCCACAATTAGAAATTAAATTAGAAAAATAGATATGCCATCCTCTTGAGCGAACCTGACCAGGCTAAAGTGCATGTATGACAAGTGCCCCAATAACCCATGGACTTAGGATCATCCCCATTCCCCTCAAACTTGAAGCATAACGAAATACTACGCCATTAAATTTGCGACAAAGAAATTCTGGCAAAATAACCTTAGCCTCGGAACGTAAAAGCGAGGCCAACATGTCTAGAATAGAATAGGCTAAACCAATATGAACGTAAAATTATCAGCTGACCGAACTCAAAAGTTTATATTGAACATATGTGTAGCCTAAATAACATAGGCTAATTGGTTTAATATGCCCGGTCTAGTTTGATTTTTTCTTGGCACAATGCAGGAATAAAATAGCATCTACAGTGTCAGGATTCAGACGGGAGCGCCTGCATAGCCACTATAATGCGCCCTGCTGCACTGAAGGAGCGCTCGATCGCAGCACTTGTTGCTGAAATGCATAGAATTCTCTTGGAAAGGTGCTGTAGTCGTGGTAACGCCTCGCCTTATTTCTCCCACGAGGAAAGTAGATTTTCCTCTGCTGATCCGTCTATACGGAAGTTTGTAGAGGAATACTTCTGTACTTCATCCAGAATTAGTGTATCCGATTCCTCCTCCCATTCTGTGAAGTCAGTTCTAGGCTTTTTCGTTGGTGCACCAGCTATGAATATAAAAACAGTACAACCGCCCGCCACCCGCCCGAATTTAATTAAAATATTATTTTTTCGTAACGTCATCCGCCCGATCCGCGGTTTATCCGCGGAGTCCGCGGCTATAACCGCCAACCGCGCATCTCTAATATATATATATATATATATATATATATATATATATATATATATATATATATATATATTAGGGTTGGGCATCTAAGCTATAATGCCGATCCGATACGCATCTCGATACAAAGAATACAATCCGATATATTAACGATACATTTGTGACATATTGCGATGCAAAACGATACGATTCACACCCATATCACGATACAATGCGATAATTCAGCACTAACTAATTAGATCAAGTTTATGAGATGATGTGAAAGAGGATGCTGTGCCATTGAATGAGTTTGATTATTTATTAACCAAGTAAAACCAAGACTTTTTTTACAAACCTGCTTTTCTCTCAGAGCCAGAGTGTCAGTTTACAGTAGAGGGCCATTTTAGAACATATAGCACATATTATTTAAGTATTTTCAAGATGAACAGAATGTATAAGTGCAATATATATTAAAATATATATATTTGCACTCTTTCAACATAAAGGTTGAGCATTGCACAACAAGAATTGTGATTTAACTTTTCAACTATGAAAACAAGTTTTACAAAGATATATTTTGCCACTGAATATTCAAAACTTAAGGTTGTGAACTAGCAGTTATGCTGCGTTGAAACATCACTGTCTCTGTAAACAACAGGCTAATAAAAATATAACAAACCAGCAATCTTCTTGCTGTGAGGTGGTCAAACTACCCACTGTGCCACCGTGACACCCAATTATTTTTATCATTATTATTATTAATATTATTATTATCATTATAATTAAATAAAAATTAACAGGAGGAGGTGTTTAAAACCTTCGTTCTCCGTGACACTAGGCTGAATATCTTTGCAGATGAACAATGCAGTAACATCCGTTATTGGCGTAGAGCGCACAAAACTGTTGCGCATGGAAAAAAAACTTGCAATGCTTTTCTCACCACTTTTGGAGCTGGTAGCTACAGTTAAAGCAGTGCGAAAGCCGGGGATGCAGGAACACTGGAAGATGCTTTCACAACAACACCGTGGCGCCGCTTCAAGTGAGATTTCAGATTACTCGTATTTTACAGATGCGCGGCACATTTTGCAAATGGCATCTGTCCTGTCATGTCGTCCATCCTTAAATCCATAATGTTGCCATACTTTAGATTTAAAACTCAGTGGGGAATAAAATGTTTGTTTTGCTTCTCGCACTTTCTGGGGGCGCTCCACTAGCTTCATCCGCACATCTGATACACTGAGTTGTAGTGTAAGTGTACACATCCGCAAATCCGTTGCTAAGGCTTACTTTATGTAGGTCGATTAAATTATGCGCCAAAAACAGGTTGACAACACTTGTTAATAAATAAAAAATACATTCTATATTAAAAATATAAGCTGTATCTCGGAAAAACCGATGCATCTCGCAAAAACCGATGCATCTCGATTTGCTTCCAAAATTTCATTCATCCTCTGCTGCTCAACCGATGCACTCGCATCGTGCACGCACAAGACCGTGTATCGATACATATCGATGAATCTTCCCATCCCTAATATATAGTAGAGAGAGAGAGAGCTAAGAACCCCCTCACAGATTTCTCTTTTAAATTAATATTTTCTACAGGATGCTTTACAATAATATATTTGTGCATATACATTAGATTATTCAGTACCAATGCAAAGTTTGGATTATATATATATATATATATATATATTATATATATATATATATTTTTTTTTTTTTGCTATAAAGTGACCATAAAGTTTTAATCCTTATTAAGAGGTTAAGTGAATTTAAATGGCATCAGATTATGGCAGGTGAATGTTAACATTACTTTGATTAAGCTTGAACTTAAGACCTGAGAGTTAGCCTGCCCCGAACCAGGCTAGTTTCCCAGCATAAGTTGCCAGGGTAACTAAGTTTGAACTATCATAAATTAGATTTATGAAACCGAATCTGCCATTAATAAACCTGACTTACCAAAATAAGCCGGGCTTTTTCTGTAAGCTTGGTTTATGGAATAGCCCCCAGAGTCAGTCTGAGGACAGCGGGAGTGCTGCTGATGATGATGTCTGCAGTTCTGCTGGTGAACTGATGCAGACTCTGTGGCCCAGTTTCACAAAAAGGGCTTAGATTAAGCCAGGACTAGGCCTTAGTTAAATAAGGCTATTTAAGACATTTATAAAAATGGCCTGAGAACAATGTTACTGGTGTGCACCTGGAGGTAAAAAAAATAATAACACTGACATATTTTACGACATCTCGCCTTAAACCTTGTTTGTGAAATCAGGGCCCGGTTTTTCAAAAGGTTTAATCCGGATAAAATTGATCCGGATTTAGTAATCCTGTTTTTGCGATCCGTGATCAGGTAATCCAGCTTACTTTTTGAGCCAGTTTTTCAAAGGAACATTGGATTGGATCATTCTGATCCAGATAGGAACTTTTCAGGATCACTAAATCTGGATTACCAGTGCTCAAACACAATGTAGATGGATAGACAGGCCTATGAAAAGAGCAACAAGTAGAATAGCCAGTGTGTAACTTTATTTTTATTTGAAATGAAAACTAAGAACATTTTTATAAATAATAAAATAATTATAATAATAAACAATAAAAGCAAGAAAAACCCCACCCCATCCTCCTCCAGCAGTCCGCTCATCTGAGATCTACAACACTGTACATTGAGGATATTTATAATAAGTTTCAATGTATTGAATAAAAAAAGACAATGTTGAAACCTCCACAATAATGTCAGACTTCCTCATCTGATGTGGAGGGAGCAGCTTGTCTGAGCGTTTTCTTTAGGAGGCAGATCTCAAGTGTGGTCTTGGTTTGCTGCAGTTTGGTCAGAGTCAGTTGTTCCTTTGCCAGATGAAGCTGAACTTCTGTCTCTTTTTGCAATTGTTGAAGGTGATGTCAAAAATCAGGCATTGCCATTCTTTGCATCAAGATACTGCATGATCCAAATATAGTTTTATTTAATAAATAAGTTTTCATTACATTTCGGGCATGAAATCCACGCTAAATCCACCCTTCTGATGGGATCAGTTTATTTATTATTATCGAAATTCTACAAAAAAGGTCTGAAAAACCCAAACTAAGGGTTTGATCCGGATCAAAACCAAGATTGGATTACGTGATCTAATCCGATTATGTAATCCGTTTTTTCTTTTGAAAAATCCATTTTCAAGATTTGATCCGATCTCTTATCCAAAATCCTAGTGGATTACTTTTGAAAACCCGGGCCCTGGGCTCTGTTCTTCATACCTTGCTTAAATGATCTGAGCTGATTTGGCAGATCCTGGATCTGTTCATCTTGATCACTGATCTCTGGCTGATTTGGTTTTTTAAACAAGTTCATGAATCGGATTAAAGTGTCTGGATGAGCTGATCTGAGATCTGTGTGTGTTGTGAAGGATAGATCTATCCATCCTCCAAATCATGATCAGCAATGCAGCGATTGGCTGACGACACAGCAGCGTAATGACATCATCTGATTAATATTCAATTATTCATGTGAGCAAAATTACAGAAAATTCATAGTAAACGGGTTGTTAAACATGACACGCAATAACTTTACACGTTTGTTGTGAGCTGCAGGCTTTACACTTTCATATGTATTTTGCTGTTTATTTAGTTCTACAGTTAGAGCGGATTTTCTTTATTATAGTAGTCAGAGTAGTGTTACAGTAGCCGGTTTGAGAATAACTAGATGTTGTATTCTTTACACTAGATGGGTGTAAAGAATAACTAGATGTTTACAAAAGCATTTTGATATTGGTAAAGGCATCTGCATCTGTTATGAAGCATCAAATCAGCGTCACATTACATGTCTTATTGCTTTAAAAAAAGTCATGTTGTGCAGGTCTATTATACACAATTGTACTAAAGCTAAAGAAGTATATATATATATCAGGGATGTAACGGTATCAGAATTTCATGGTGCGGTAATACCTCGGTATGAATGTCACGGTACGGTATTTATTGAATCATTTACAGGAAACACAAAAAAGTGCCAAAAGTGTCAATGACATACAAATCAGCCATCTATCTGTAAGCTTTGAAACAGGAACTTCAATTATTCAATTTTAATAACAAAAAAATATTAAACCATGTAAAAAAATAAAGCTTCAGTTAAGTATTGTTGAAAACTTTCACATACAACATTTAATCACTCACTCACTCAGATAGAGATGGGTTTTCAGGAAAATGATCATATAACTATAATCTGGTGAAAGCTGGGATATCTGGGCATTTACAATGTCCCCTGCAACAGAAAAAAACCCTCTCCTTTGGGACTGAGGTTTCTGGGACAGAGATATGTCTTGGCCCAGGTTGACAGCAGTGGGTAACGTTGTGCATTGTCTTTCCACCACTTGAGAGGACAAACCATGAGTGAGATAGAGGTCTCTTTACGGTACAAGTCAATCTCTGCATCAATCTGAACAGTGTGCTGTGTTCTGCAGTCCCCATGACTGCTATTAGTCGTTTTCCTCGACTTATATTTCACCACAGTCTGGCAGTGCCTGCATACCGGGTTTTTTTTTTGTTTGTCACCTTTTCTCTTTTCTCGTATCTTTTTAGAAAGAAACCGAAATGCTTCCACACATCTGATTTAAAACCCGCTTTAGGCTCCATTATTTCCATCTCATTTTCATCCCCGCTACTAGCAGCACACTCCATTTCCACATTACTGGATCTGTAGCGACAACCGACCGCAAAGGATGATGGCCACGCCTGGGCTGATGGGAATTGTAGTGTCCGCTACCTCCCGTTCACTTCATTCGCCTGAGCAAACTTTCTCAGAAGACCTATAGTTTTATCGAGTCATGCGACTACGCTAATATCGAAAAAAATTAATATTGCGGTATGACGGTATTTACAATATTGCTACATCCCTAATATATATATATATAGTTAAAAGTATATAGTTACTATTTTCCCAAGTGTGTATAACTACTACTGTAAGAAGATATCAGGATTCGGTACACACTCTTAGTATTATATTTGCTTGAACTGAGCCGATCTAATCCTGTTTAAATGAATGAGCTGCTGTTCTGAGCAGGTTTGGGCTACTGGAACTGTTGCTATGACAACAACTCTCAGATGAGTTTTGAAGAACGAACCGATCCTGGATCAGTCAAATCATCAATAACCAAATCCAGCTCACTGAGTAATCCACATACGAAGAACAGAGCCCCGGAGACGAGCTACAGACAGCCTACAGCTGTGTGTGTGTGTGTGTATTAGCCTCTCCTCCTCCTTTGCAGGTGTGTGCGTCAGGTGTGTGGTTCTGCTCCTCCTCCTCTGTCTGGCTCCTCCTCCTGTCTGCTGGATGGAGAGCTCTTTATATTCGGCGGCTGCAGTGATGACGGACAGACTAATGAAGTAAA
>NC_141037.1:87500-92500 GCF_052040795.2 Danio rerio
TGTGTGGTGTGTGTGTGTGTGTGTGTGTGTGTGTGCGTGTGTGGTGTGTGTGTGTGTGTGTGTGTGCGTGTGTGTGTGTTTGCTTGCAGGGCCACTGCAGTGATGTGCTGGTCTTTCAGACTCAGCCGTATCCTCTGTCTCGGTGAGCTCTGTGTGGACTGATGATAAACACACACACACACACACACACACACACACACACACACACACACACACACACACACAGACTGACGCACTGCTGTTCCACAGGTTGTGTCAGGACTGCATCTCTCTCCACATCAGTGTGTCCCAGACTCTCCTCCTGCCGCTGAGACTGCGCCGCCGCCTGCAGAACAGAACACAGCGCACACCTGCACACACACCTGCACTGCAGTAACACATCTGCACATACACACACACACACACCTGCACTGAAGTAACACACCTTCAAACACACACACCTGCACTGAAGTAACACCTGCACACACCTGCACTGCAGTAACACACACCTGCACTGCACTATGCTCTAGGAAATTGAAGATTTAGTCACTGCCGGTGATCAGCTCACTGACTGCTGAGTGTGTGTGTGCGTGTGTGTGTGCGTGTGTGTGTGCGCGCGTGCGTGTGTGTGTGTAGAAAAAACTGAATGAAAACAATAAAATGATTATGATCAATATAAACTGCTCTCCATCTGCTGCTGTTACACTCAGCTGTGTGTGTGTGTTCTGCAGTGTGTGTGTTCTGCAGTGTGTGTGAGTGTGTGTGTGTGTTCGTTCTGTAGTGTGTTCGTTCTGCAGTGTGTGTGAGTGTGTGTGTGTGTTCGTTCTGTAATGTGTGTGAGTGTGTGTGTGTGTGTGTGTTCGTTCTGCAGTGTGTGTGAGTGTGTGTTCTGTAGTGTGTGTGTGTGTGTGTTCGTTCTGTAGTGTGTTAGTTCTGCAGTGTGTGTTCTGCAGGAGATATGGAGGATGCAGTTGTAGTGTGTGTTGTGCAGGTAACGCTCACTCCTCTGACCTCTACAGCTGCTCTGGCGACAGACACTAGAGGTCATGGTCTTTACCCTCCTTGTTAAAGCAACCGAATCCCATGCGGAAGGTCGCCGGTTCGATCCCAGCTCAGAGCGGGTTGGGTGGTGTACGACCGGCGGGGTTACAGAGTGACTCGCTCATTTATCAGATGCAGAACAGACGGAGGAGCTTCTCCTGCTGCAGTGAACTCTGCTTTTACTGTTGATATTAGTCGTCAGTTCATCACGCCGTGGCGATCGTGTTCTCTTACACTGGTTGGATGGAGGCGCTGCTCTGTTCACTCATCTTTTATGCCGTAACTCAGTTTTGCGCATTAAGTTTATTCACATTTTTGGATGGAAACAGCTGATGACCCGCTGACACAACATTCTTCATTCTCTTTTCAGCTCAGTCTTTTTATTTATCAGGGGTCACCACAGTGGAATGAACCGCCAACTATTCCAGCGTATGTTTTACATAGCGAATACCCTTCTAGCTGCAAACCAGTACTGGGAAACACACACACACACTCATACACTACGGCCAGTGTAGTTGGTCAGTTCCCCTATAGCACATGTGTTTGGACTGTGGGGGAAACCGGAGCACCCGGAGGATGCATGCAAACTCCACACAGAAACACCAACTGACCCAGCCGAGACTCGAACCAGTGCTGTGAGGCGACAGCGCTACACCACTGCGTCATCCAGTGCAGGTAAACATCACCCTCAACATCTTCATGAAGGCAGAACACACCGAGGCTGATCATCTACTGCTACTCCTGGTAAACTCCGTCCTCTGTGCTGTGCAGTGTGTGTGTGTGTGTGTGCGTGTGTGTGTGTGTGTGTGTGTGTAGGAGAGAGCAGGGGAACACTGTGACTCGCTGTATGATGCTGGAATGTTGAACTCATTTCGCATTATACACGCGGTAAGGTCATGTGACCATCAGGAAGAGCGCGGCACCTCATTCCTCACAGGACGCGTTCACTGTTCAGTGTTCGGGTGAGCTGTCAGCACCGGTCTCTGCGCTCCTGGAACCGAGGACCCGCCATAGTCAGCCTTCAGCCATGACGGTTAAGGCGCGCACACGCGAGGAGCGCCGTGTTTGTGTTTTCCATGGTTACAGCGGATGCGCGCTTTGTGTCTTATTTCCATGGTTACCGCGTCCTCGTTTCACCGAGCTGTTGACGCGCTGTTCACCGGAGCCGCTGACCGGAGCAGCACGAGTTAAAGAGACGCGATGGACGCGGACAGACTGGCGGAGCTGCAGTTGACGCGCACGGAGATGCGGCGGATCGGCGAGGCGCTGCAGGACCGGCGCTTCCGCGAGTTACTGACCCAATATGTGGAGGAGATCTCGAGCCCCGAGAACCGGCGCCGCTACGAGGAGGAGATCCGGCGGCTGGAGGAGGAGCGCGGCGCGGCGGTGCAGTTCATTCACCCGACGCCGCATCACGTGCTGAAGGGCCGCGGCCCGAGCGGGAAGTGCTTCATCAACATCTGCTCCGATCAGCTGATCGAGAAACCGCGCAGCGAGGCGGCCACCGACGACCGCGGGAGATCCGGCCACAGCTGGCGGATCCCGTACAGCCTGACTCCCGGCCGAGCGGGCAGAGACGCCGCCGGGGCGCCGTGCGTGCTGTTCGACGCGGTGTTTCACCCGGACGCGCTGCTGATGGCGGAGAATAACGCGCGGTTCATGACGCTGATCCACCGCACGGCGACCGGCGGCATCCAGGACAACTTCCGCATCCGGCTGGAGCACGTGACGCGGCTGAAGATGATGAAGTATAAAGGAGAACCGCAACCCACCATGATCCGCAGGCCGAACCCGGGCCAGACAGAGGCTGCAGACCGCGGCCCACAGCAGCCCACCGACCCACAGCAGACCACCGGCCCACAGCAGCCAACTGACACACAGCAGACCACCGGCCCACAGCAGCCAACTGACACACAGCAGCCAACTGACACACAGCAGCCCACCGACCCACAGCAGACCACCGGCACACAGCAGACTACCGACCCACAGCAGACCACCGGCCCACAGCAGACCACCGGCCCACAGCAGCCAACTGACACACAGCAGCCAACTGACACACAGCAGCCCACCGGCACACATCAGCCTACTGACCCACAGCAGCCTACTGACCCACAGCAGACCACTGACCCACAGCAGTCCACTGACCCACATCAGCCCACCGGCCCACATCAGCCCACCGACCCACAGCAGACTACTGACCCACCCCCCACTGCCCCGCAGTACCGCCTGAAGTACCGCTCTGTGCTGGACCTGCAGGACTACCGCTGCTGCAGAGACTCGGGGTCTGCGGGCCGGCCCACCGCCATCATCATCGAGGTGGAGGTTCCCCGGCTGAGGAGCGCACAGGAGGCGGAGCTGCGGGTGGAGGAGCGGCGGCTGCTGCTGGAGGCCCCGACGGCGGAGTACAGGCTGGAGCTGCCGCTGGCCTACCCGGTGGAGGAGGAGCGGGCGGAGGCGCAGTTCAACCACACCCACAGACTGCTGACCGTCACCCTGCCGGTGCTGAAGAGGAGGAGGGTGGAGGAGGAGGAGAGGAGGGTGGAGGAGGAGGAGAAGAGGAGGGCGGAGGAGGAGAAGAGGAGGGCGGAGGAGGAGGAGAGTAGGAAAGGTGGAGACGAAGATGGAGAGCTTCACCCAGACTGTGGTCCTGACCCACCAATGATGGAGCTGCAGACTGAAGACACACACACTCCTCCTGCAGACACACACACTCCTCCTGCAGATACACACACTCCTCCTGCAGACACACACACTCCTGCTGCAGACACACACACTCCTCCTGCAGACACACACACTCCTCCTGCAGACACACACACTCCTGCTGCAGACACACACACTCCTCCTGCAGACACACACACTCCTCCTGCAGACACACACACTCCTCCTGCAGACACACACACTCCTCCTGCAGACACACACACTCCTGCAGATACACACACTCCTCCTGCAGACACACACACTCCCGCTGCAGAAACTGGAGCTGGTCTCGGCAGCGGTGCGGCTCTGCTCTCCTCTTCTAATGTAGGTGCTACACACACAAACACACACACACCAGATGTGTGAGCAGATGTGCTGCAGGTGTTCACTGATCCTCCTCCTCTTCTGCAGGTCATCAGTGTGTGTGGAGCAGATGTTCATCAGCAGCTGGAGGAGCCAGGAGACCCTTCAGCACACACTGACCCAGCACACACTCACCCAGCAGACACTGACCCAGCAGACACTGACCCAGCACACACTGACCCAGAGCACACTGACCCAGCAGACACTGACCCAGCACACACTGACCCAGCACACACTGACCCAGAGCACACTGACCCAGCAGACACTGACCCAGCACACACTGACCCAGCAGACACTGACCCAGCAGACACTGACCCAGCACACACTGACCCAGCACACACTGACCCAGCACACACTGACCCAGCACACACTGACCCAGCACACACTGACCCAGCACACACTGACCCAGAGCACACTGACCCAGCAGACACTGACCCAGCACACACTGACCCAGCAGACACTGACCCAGCAGACACTGACCCAGCACACACTGACCCAGCAGACACTGACCCAGCACACACTGACCCAGCACACACTGACCCAGAGATGGAGAGCCGCATTGCTGGTCTGCACCTCCAGAACACTCTGTGCTTCCAGTTGGACTGAGGAGGAAATCAGCAGAGGGAGGGAGTGTGTGTGTGTGTGTGTGTGTGTGTGTGTGTGAGTGAGTGTGTGAGTGAGTGAGTGTGTGAGTGAGTGAGTGAGAGAGAGAGTGTGTGTGTGTGTTTGAGTGAGTGTGTGAGTGTGTGTGTGAGTGAGTGAGAGAGAGTGTGTGTGTGTGAGTGTGTGTGTGAGTGTGAGTGAGTGAGAGAGAGTGTGTGTGTGAGTGTGTGTGTGAGTGAGTGTGTGTGTGTACTCTTGTTGTCTTCTCTTTCGTTCAGAATGTTGTAACGGTAGCACAGAAACAGTGTAAACACAGG
>NC_141037.1:97500-117500 GCF_052040795.2 Danio rerio
CAGCACGATCATTAATCAATAACACACACACACACACACACACAGCACGATCATTAATCAATAACACACACACACACACACAGCACGATCATTAATCAATAACACACACACACAGCGCGATCAATAATCAATAACTCACACACACACACACACACACAGCACGATCAATAATCAATAACACACACACAGCATGATCATAACTACACATCTTCAAGAGGACATCACGGAGTGCCGACTGAAGCAGCTCAGAAGACTGAGGGTGTGTGTGTGTGTGTGTGTGTGTGTGCGCGTGTGTGTGTGTGTGTGTCCTTCACCTGTGGTCCAGCACGGTACGGGCCGCCAGCTCCTGCAGGGTCAGTGGCAGTGTGATCAGCATGCGTGGCTGCAGGGTGTGTGCGCGGGCGAACGGGTTCCCGAACAGGTCCAGTGTGTCCAGCCGGAGGCTCCGGAACCCGTCGGGCAGCACCGGCAGCTGGTTGTGTGCGGCGGAGAGGAAGCGTAGCGCAGAGAGCCGGCCCAGGTGGAAGGGCAGCCGCTGCAGCCGGTTGTGGTCCAGCCGCAGGGTCACCAGCTGCCGCAGCTGGCAGAAGCGGGCCGGCAGGGCGGGCAGGAGGTTGTGGCTGAGGTCCAGCAGGCGCAGCGAGGTCTGCAGGCCGGAGCAGCACAGCTCGTCCCCGAATCGCTCCAGCTGGTTATTGTGCAGCACCAGCTCCGCCAGCGCCCGCAGATCCCCCAGGCCCGCCGGCAGCGCCCGGATGCGGTTATTGCTGAGGTCGAGCCGCCGCAGCGCCCGCAGGCTCAGCACTCGCAGGTCCACACGGCTCAGCTGGCAGTACGACACCTGCAGCTGCTGCAGCGCGGGCGGGAAGCTGCGGGTCAGCGGGTAATCTCTGCGGGACAGCACCGTCAGCTTCTGCTTAGGCTTCTCCACCTCACGGGCGCGCACCGGGCACAGCGCCGACAGGGGGACACCACCCGCTGCTGCTGCGCCCCGCTGAGCCAGACGCACCGCTGACAGGAAGCTCTTCAGGCTGGTGACGTCCGCCTGCGGGAGACACCCACACACACACACACACATCAGCCGGAAGCAGAGAGAGACTCTGTGTGTGCACTTTAAGACAGATTAGTGTGTGTGTGTGTGTGTGTGTGTGTGTGTGTGTGTGTGTGTGTGTGTGTGTGTACTTTGCTCAGGCAGATGTCGATGGCCGGCTCCTTCAGACGCACCGTCGCTTTTCCCTCCTCCACAAACCAGGTGAAGAACTTCTCCACATTCTCCTTCAGCTGCAGGAACACACACACACACACACACACAGATTCAGCACTTCAGAGAACCCCCCACCACACACACACACACACACACACACACACACAGATTCAGCACTTCAGAGAACCCCCCCACCACACACACACACACACACACACACACACACACACACACACACACACACACACACACACACACAGAGATTCAGCACTTCAGAGAACCCCCCACCACACACACACACACACACACACAGATTCAGCACTTCAGAGAACCCCCCCACCACACACACACACACACACACACACACACACACACACAGATTCAGCACTTCAGAGAACCCCCCCACCACACACACACACACACACACACACACACACAGATTCAGCACTTCAGAGAACCCCCCCACCACACACACACACACACACACACACACACACACACACAGATTCAGCACTTCAGAGAACCCCCCACCACACACACACACACACACACACACACACACACACACACACACACACACAGCTGGTATTGCCTTGTATTTGGCGCCGCTGCGGTCTCTGCTGGTGCAGATGAGGAGGTGTAGTCCGCTCCCGCTGCTCCCGGTGCTGGTGCTGCCGTTACTCCCGGTGCTGGGAGCGGCTCTCTCCCTCTCGGGTCTCCCGATGGACAGCACCGCACGGCTGGAACGACCTTTACTCTTCAGCCCGCAGGACGGCAACATCCGGTTTATGACCTCCACATCACACTGCAGCTTCATCCTGCACACACACACACACACTGTATGTGTGTACCGACACTGTATAAAGGCGCATCAGCATTAATAAAGTCAGATGTTAATGTCATGTTAAAGTCAAGTTTACACACAGTGAGATTATTCTGCCTCTGTAAAGCTCAGATGATGATGTCAGGGTTTTGGAGGTTTCTGATTGGCTGATTGACAACATTTGAGTTAATGTGAGGCACAACTGTAGAATAGTATTGAAGGAAAAGCTCAAACACACTGCTTCCCTGTGTGACAACATGAGAAAACCAACAAGCCAGAATCAACAACAAAGCCAGATTACCATTAGCTGAATGACACTGGAAAAGACTGATGTGTGGAGGCATGTCCTGTGCTCTGATGGAGCTGAGATTGAACTGTTTGGCCATAATGAGCAGTGTTACATCTGGAGGACAAAGAGGAAAGAGCACAAGCCTAGAACACCATCCCAACTGTGCAGTATGGGGGCGGCAGCATCATGTTGTGGGGCTGTTCTGCTGCAGGAGGGACTGGTCCACTGCACTGCATAGATGGCATCATGAAGACAGAACATTATGGAGAAATACTGAAGCAACATCTCAACACATCAGCCAGGACATTACAACCTGCCCACATATGACTCTTCCAGACAGACCATGACCCTGAACACACTGCCAAATGAGTTCACATGTGCTTGAAGGACAATAGAGGGAATGTTTTGGAGTGGCCATCACAAAGCCCTGATCTCAATCCTATAGAGAATGTGTGGGCAGAGTTGAAGAAGCTTGTGTGAGCAAGACAGCCTACAAATCTGACTCAGTTACAGCAATTCTGCAGGAGGAATGAGCCAAAACTCCTGCAAACTGCTGTGAGAAGCTTGTGGAAGGAGACCCAAAACATCTGACCACAGTTATACAGTTTAAAAGCAAAGCTGAAAAATACCAAGGAAATGTGTGTTAAATTCTGACTGTCTAGAAATTAATAAACAATTCTCTCATTATTCTGGCATTTAGCAAATATAAATCATTTAGGGAATCCTGACAGACCTAAAGCAGTAAACGTTTAGTGTGATTTACCATCAGACATTTATTAAAACATGGTTATGCTCCTGTATTAGAGTGTGTGTACACTTCTGCTTTCAACTGTATGTGGAGACATCCTGCAGGACAAAACACACACAGAGAACCTAAAGTACTGAACACACACACACACACACACACACACACACACACACACACACACACACACACACACACACACACACACACACACACACACAGCAGTAGATGTGCTCTCTCTGCTAGCGTTAGCGGGTTGTTGTGGTGTTCAGCGGAACTCTGGGTGTTTGTTAGATTTGCGCTGACTGAAACTGGACCGACCTGAAGTTCTGCTCCTCTTCGTCTAATCAGTACAGCAGCAGCTCCATCACAGCCCGACCAAAACAACCCGACTGGAAGTTAAAAGCCGCGCTAAAGCGCTGTTTCACACTCGAGCCGTAACGTAAGGCGCGCTTCTGTACGTCGCACATGCGCAGACAGCAATGACTGACTGACCTCACTAATATGGCGCGTAGTTTTACCGGAAGACATTTCCGGTGAGGCCTTTAAGTGTTAAAAATAGTTTTGAAGCGAAAGGGGATGGCGAACTGCTGTCCGTGACGCCTTATTGATCGCGCAGGAGCGACAGCTTCACTATCAGTCATTCGCGTGAGTAACGTACTGTCATTATTCACTGCAGCGGCGGCGCGCATCAGCTGCTCAGCCAAAACACCAGGAGCGCGCATTCTGATCAATGCAGATCATTATCAGTAAATCAAGGACTGATCGATACAGCTGATTACATATAGCAGACAGTCTGTGTAATAACACACACTCACACTCGCAAGTTTATCCATACCGTACACAAGCTGAAACACATCTGACGTGTGTGTGTGTGTGTGTGTTTCTCCTAAACAGGAGTGAGTGTGTTGTCTGTGAGCCGGAGCTGCTCTCCTGCTGATATTCTCATTATTCTCTATTCTTCATCTGCTGTGACTCAATCCACAGTCACTGCTGAGGAATGAAGATGACTGTGTGTGTGTGTGTGTGTGTGTGTGTGTGTGTGTGTGTGTGTGTGTGTGTGTGTGTGTGTGTGTGATGACTGCATGACTGATGTTATCAACAGCTGTATGAGCCTGTTGGTGTGGTGGTGACGGTCCGGCATGGAGGAGGATCTGCTGGTGAACATGGAGGATGATGATGAAGAGGAGCGGGGGGGCCAGTGGGGGGCCGGGGAGCTGCAGTGGATGCAGGAGGAGTGTGTGTCCAGCGGGAGTCCAGCCGAGCGCAGCGGACACATCGCCATCACTGACCAATGCTGCATGTTCATATGGGGAGGATACAAGGTCTCACACACACACACACACACACACACACACACACATATGCAAATCACACACACACACACACACACACACATATGCAAATCACACACACACACACACACACACACACTGACCTCTGCTGCTGTGTTTGTCAGAATGCAGACGGTGACGCCGCTGACCTGTACCTGCCGAAGGCGGAGGTGTGGGTGTACAGCATGGAGACGCGGAGATGGTAAACACTGACAGTCATGTGACCCAAGTGAAGTGCTAATGCTAACGCTAGTCTGTCTGTGTGTGTGTGTGCAGGGACATGCGGCGGGCAGAGGGCGAGGTGCCCAGCTCCATGTCGGGAAGCTGCGCCGCGTGTGTGGACGGCGTGCTCTACGTGTTCGGCGGGCATCATGCCAGGGGAAACACCAACCAGGTGAGGCTTCAGCTGCTGGAGGACTGTGGGGTGACTAGTGGCTACAGGGTGACTAAGGGGTAACTGCGAGGTGGCTGCGGGGTGATTGGTGGCTGCGGTTCACCGTAGTGTAACTAGTGTAACCGTGGTGTCCCGCAGGTGTACCGACTGCCGTTGAGAGCGCCGGTGCTGCGCTGGCAGAGGATGAGGGATCTGACCGGCCTGGCGCCCACCTGTAAGGACAAACTGGGCTGCTGGGTGCACAGGAACAGGTGTGTGTGTGTGTGTGTGTGGGGTCAGAGGTCTGCACAGAGTCCAACCACACCTGTTCTCCAGCTCTGTGTGTGTGTGTGTGTGTGTGTGCGTGTGTGTGTGCGCGCGCAGGCTGGCGTATTTCGGCGGGTACGGCTACATCGCTCCGCCCGGCCACAGAGGAGCCTTCGAGCTGGACGAGAATTCAGTGATGGTGAGTCCAGCTGTGAGCGGAGGCTGCAGCACACACTGACCACACGTGACCCGGGGTGTGTGTGTGTGTGTGTGTGTGTGTGTGTGTGTGTGTGTGTGTGTTTCAGGGGAACCACGCTGGCCGAGGCTGGAACAACCACATCCACCTACTGGACCTGGAGACACACTCCTGGACTCAGCCCGTCACTAAGGTGTGTGTGTGTGTGTGTGTGTGCTGTGTGTGTGTGAGAACAGGCAGGAGGACACCTGCTCAAACACACGTGTGTATGTGTGTGCGCAGGGAAATGCACCGTCACCGCGAGCCGCTCATGCCTGCGCCACCATCGCCAACAGAGGCTTTGTGTTTGGAGGACGCTACCAGGTACAGGAACGCTGTGTGTGTGTGTGTGTGTGTGTGTGTGTGTTACACTGAGCTCAGCACAGTAATGCTCCTCTCTGTGTGTGTGTGTGTGTGTGTGTGTGTGTGTGTGTGTGTGGGTGTGTGTGTGTGTTCTCTCCGCAGGACCATCGGCTGAATGACCTGTACTGCATTAATCTGGACTCGTGGGAGTGGAGTGAGATGTGCGTCTGTCTGTGTGTGTGTGTGTGTGTTTGTGAGTGTGTGCGCTGCAGATGTGCTCTGACTGACCCCTCACCTGTGTGTTTCAGGTGTGTTCCTCAACATGGTCCTGTCGGCCGGTCCTGGCACTCTCTGACCGCCATCTCTCCAGACCACCTGTTCCTGTTCGGCGGATTCACCACCAGCAGAGAAACACTGAGTGAGACACACACACACACACACACACACACACACGCGCACACACACACACACACCAGCAGAGAAACACTGAGTGAGACACACACACACACACACACACACACACACCAGCAGAGAAACACTGAGTGAGACACACACACACACACACACACACACACACACACCAGCAGAGAAGCACTGAGAGACAGCTTATGGTGTGTGTGTGTGTGTGTGTGTGTGTGTGTGTGTTTCCTAGGTGACGCCTGGATTTACTGCATCAGTGAGCGGCAGTGGAAACCCTTCAAGCACGAGCACACGGAGCGGCCCAGGTGTGTCTGCAGCACGAGTGTGTGTGTGTGTGTGTGTGTGTGTTTCTGATGATCCCTGTGGTCTTCATCTGTGTGTGTGTGTGTGTGTGTTTCCGCAGACTGTGGCACACAGCGTGTTTGGGAGCAGACGGGGAAGTGTTTGTGTTCGGAGGATGCGCCAATAATCTTCTGTCCCACCAGCAAGCGGTGTGTGTGTGTGTGTGTGTGTGTGAATCAAACACTCATTGACTAATGAACAGCAGAGCTAATGAGGAGAGCACTGCAGTTCAGCACAGGGTTCACACAGCGGTGTGTGTGTGTGTGTGTGTGTGTGTGTGTGTGGAGTGGATGAGGAGGACTGATGCGTTCACTAGAGTTAGCCTGATTAGCGTTAGCTCCACAGCTAACATCAGCCGCCTGTAGAGTTGCTGTGATCAGACGAGGAGCGGCGGCCTTCAAATGGAGGAGGGAGGAGGTGAAGCGGGCGAGCGTCTGATAGAGAAGCGCTCTTCTGCATCACAGCAGCAGGACAACCTGCCACATCCGTCACTGAAGACACTCCTGACCCCGCTCACACCTGCAGTGACCTGAACAGACCATAATATGAGGAGGAGTTCACCTGAAGCGCTGCCATGGAGGAGTGTCCTGTCCACCTGCCTGACCCCACCTGCTGGAGGAGTTTAACAACACACACACACACACCGAGTGGAGAGAAAACAAACCTCCACATTTAGTGGTGTGTGTGTGTGTGTGTGTGTGGATCTTGGTGTAAGTCCTCGGTGACAGTAATAGTTTGGTCGTGGCCACGAGTGAAATTGGTCAAACTCCGGGTGTGTGTGTCCTAACAGGCTGAAAACCCCGGCTCTACAGTCGTGTGTGTGTGTGTTCTCCATCTGCTGCAGTGTGTGTGTGTGTGTGTGTTCTCCATCTGCTGCAGTGTGTGTGTGTGTGTGTGTTCTCCATCTGCTGCAGTGTGTGTGTGTGTGTTCTCCATCTGCTGCAGTGTGTGTGTGTGTTCTCCATCTGCTGCAATGTGTGTGTGTGTTCTCCATCTGCTGCAGTGTGTGTGTGTGTGTGTGTGTGTTCTCCATCTGCTGCAGTGTGTGTGTGTGTGTGTGTGTGTTCTCCATCTGCTGCAGTGTGTGTGTGTGTGAAGATGTTTCTGTGTTTGCAGGCTCACAGCAATGAACTGCTGATCTTCACAGTGCAGCCCAAACCCCTGCTCAGGTGTGTGTGTGTGGGTGTGTGTGTGTGTGCTGATGTTGTGTTGTGCTCTGCAGGTTGTGTGTGTGTGTGTGTGTGTGTGTGCTGATGTTGTGTTGTGCTCTGCAGGTTGTGTGTGTGTGTGTGTGTGCGCGCTGATGTTGTGTTGTGCTCTGCAGGTTGTGTGTGTGTGTGCTGATGTTGTGTTGTGCTCTGCAGGTTGTGTGTGTGTGTGCTGATGTTGTGTTGTGCTCTGCAGGTTGTGTGTGTGTGTGTGCGCGCTGATGTTGTGTTGTGCTCTGCAGGTTGTGTGTGTGTGCGCGCTGATGTTGTGTTGTGCTCTGCAGGTTGTGTGTGTGTTTGCTGATGTTGTGTTGTGCAGGTTGTGTGTGTGTGTGTGCTGATGTTGTGTTGTGCTCTGCAGGTTGTGTGTGTGTGTGTGTGTGTGTGTGCTGATGTTGTGTTGTGCTCTGCAGGTTGTGTGTGTGTGTGTGTGTGCGCGCTGATGTTGTGTTGTGCTCTGCAGGTTGTGTGTGTGTGTGCTGATGTTGTGTTGTGCTCTGCAGGTTGTGTGTGTGTGTGCTGATGTTGTGTTGTGCTCTGCAGGTTGTGTGTGTGTGTGTGCGCGCTGATGTTGTGTTGTGCTCTGCAGGTTGTGTGTGTGTGCGCGCTGATGTTGTGTTGTGCTCTGCAGGTTGTGTGTGTGTTTGCTGATGTTGTGTTGTGCAGGTTGTGTGTGTGTGTGTGCTGATGTTGTGTTGTGCTCTGCAGGTTGTGTGTGTGCTGATGTTGTGTTGTGCTCTGCAGGTTGTGTGTGTGTGTGTGTGCTGATGTTGTGTTGTGCTCTGCAGGTTGTGTGTGTGTGTGTGTGCTGATGTTGTGTTGTGCTCTGCAGGTTGTGTGTGGATGTGGCCGTTCAGCACCGCTCGCGTCTGCAGCTCCAGTGGGACGTCCTGCCCAAAGCCCTGCTGCTGCAGCTCCAGCGGAGGAGCCCGGCGGAGCCCTGAATACACACACACACACACAAACACACACGCACACACACACACACACACAGACGCTGCAGAGAGCCTATGATGTGCACACACTGAGGGTTTATTTGAGCAACAAGAGGCGCGTTCAGCACACGTCCCTCTCCTGCTGTCGGCGTCTGCATGAACACACACACACACACACACTGGTGACCCGCTGCGCTCCTGCTGTGGCGTCTGCACGGATCGTCAGCTTGTACAGTTTGATGGTGTTTTTCTGTGTTCAACATGATGAATAAATGAAGCTGCTCACATCTCTGACGGATCTTTTATTTACCGCATGAAGGAGAATCATTTACACACACGCACACACGCACACACGCACACACACACACACACGCACGCACACACACACTCAGAGGCTCTGCTGAAACTGGACGCTCTTCTGTCAGCAGATGATCAGCCGCTTCACTTCTTCTTCACCGCCTGCAGGTTTGGGGCAGACACCTTGACTTTCCCCGGCATGTTCCGGGACAGATCAGTGTCCTGTAAAACAGCAGCGGGTGTTAATAACACAAGCGCGTGCGCGCGCACACACACAAACACACACACACACACACACACGCACACACACACCAGCTGCCGTTACCTTTACACTGCGGAATAAATCCTTCTCTCGAGCGCCGGCGTCTTTCCCTTTCATGAAGCTCAGCACAGCAGTGCGGGCCGCTGGAAAACACACACTTACATTTACAACACACGTCTCTCTCACACACACACACACACACACACACACCTGTACATCCACTACAGCCTCACCTTTGCCCTTCTTTTGCGTCCCTGGAGTCAGTTTGACCTTATACCTGCGGAGAGGACAGAGGAACACACTCAGAGTCTGAGCAGAACACAGTAAGAGCTCTCACTCACTCACACACACACACTGAACACACTTATAGCTGGAGAGAGCGGTGTACGGAGCGCAGACCGGCACCGCAAACAGCAGCACATCCTCAGGGTGCGGGAGACCCGTCAGAGAGTCCAGAAGATTCTCCGAGTCCTGAGAACAAACAAACACTGAAGAGCTCAGAGAAACGACAGAGCTTCATTCCAGATCAACACTGAGAGACAACGATGAGCGGTTCCTCACCTCCACAGCGGGATTATCCACATCCTCCAGCTCCTGAAACACACACACACACACACATTCAGCACACACACACACACATTCAGCACACACACACACATTCAGCACACACAACGCACATCTCAGCTATTACACAGCGCTCTGCAGACGTGTACGCTCACAGCACAGTTCAGACTGAGATACGCTCATTATAGCACAGTTCAGATGGAGATACGCTCATTATAGCACAGTTCAGACGGAGATACGCTCATTATAGCACAGTTCAGACGGAGATACGCTCATTATAGCACAGTTCAGACGGAGATACACTCATTATAGCACAGTTCAGACGGAGATACGCTCATTATAGCACAGTTCAGACGGAGATACGCTCATTATAGCACGGTTCAGACGGAGATACGCTCATTATAGCACAGTTCAGACGGAGATACGCTCATTATAGCACAGTTCAGACGGAGATACACTCATTATAGCACAGTTCAGATGGAGATACGCTCATTATAGCACAGTTCAGACGGAGATACGCTCATTATAGCACGGTTCAGATGGAGATACGCTCATTATAGCACAGTTCAGACGGAGATACGCTCATTATAGCACAGTTCAGACGGAGATACACTCATTATAGCACAGTTCAGACGGAGATACGCTCATTATAGCACAGTTCAGACGGAGATACGCTCATTATAGCACAGTTCAGACGGAGATACGCTCATTATAGCACGGTTCAGATGGAGATACGCTCATTATAGCACAGTTCAGACGGAGATACGCTCATTATAGCACAGTTCAGACGGAGATACGCTCATTATAGCACGGTTCAGACGGAGATACGCTCATTATAGCACGGTTCAGATGGAGATACGCTCATTATAGCACAGTTCAGACGGAGATACGCTCATTACAGCACGGTTCAGACGGAGATATGCTCATTATAGCACAGTTCAGACGGAGATACGCTCATTATAGCACAGTTCAGACGGAGATACGCTCATTATAGCACGGTTCAGATGGAGATACGCTCATTATAGCACGGTTCAGATGGAGATACGCTCATTATAGCACGGTTCAGATGGAGATACGCTCATTATAGCACGGTTCAGATGGAGATATGCTCATTATAGCACAGTTCAGACGGAGATACGCTCATTATAGCACAGTTCAGACGGAGATACGCTCATTATAGCACGGTTCAGATGGAGATACGCTCATTATAGCACGGTTCAGATGGAGATACGCTCATTATAGCACGGTTCAGATGGAGATACGCTCATTATAGCACGGTTCAGATGGAGATATGCTCATTATAGCACAGTTCAGACGGAGATATGCTCATTATAGCACAGTTCAGACGGAGATATGCTCATTATAGCACAGTTCAGACGGAGATATGCTCATTATAGCACGGTTCAGATGGAGATATGCTCATTATAGCACGGTTCAGATGGAGATATGCTCATTATAGCACAGTTCAGACGGAGATACGCTCATTATAGCACAGTTCAGACGGAGATACGCTCATTATAGCACAGTTCAGACGGAGATACGCTCATTATAGCACGGTTCAGACGGAGATACGCTCATTATAGCACGGTTCAGATGGAGATACGCTCATTATAGCACAGTTCAGACGGAGATACGCTCATTACAGCACGGTTCAGACGGAGATATGCTCATTATAGCACAGTTCAGACGGAGATACGCTCATTATAGCACGGTTCAGATGGAGATATGCTCATTATAGCACAGTTCAGACGGAGATACGCTCATTATAGCACAGTTCAGACGGAGATACGCTCATTATAGCACGGTTCAGATGGAGATACGCTCATTATAGCACGGTTCAGATGGAGATACGCTCATTATAGCACGGTTCAGATGGAGATACGCTCATTATAGCACGGTTCAGATGGAGATATGCTCATTATAGCACAGTTCAGACGGAGATACGCTCATTATAGCACAGTTCAGACGGAGATACGCTCATTATAGCACAGTTCAGACGGAGATACGCTCATTATAGCACGGTTCAGACGGAGATACGCTCATTATAGCACGGTTCAGACGGAGATACGCTCATTATAGCACGGTTCAGATGGAGATACGCTCATTATAGCACAGTTCAGACGGAGATACGCTCATTACAGCACGGTTCAGACGGAGATACGCTCATTATAGCACAGTTCAGACGGAGATACGCTCATTATAGCACAGTTCAGACGGAGATACGCTCATTACAGCACGGTTCAGACGGAGATACGCTCATTATAGCACAGTTCAGACGGAGATACGCTCATTATAGCACGGTTCAGATGGAGATATGCTCATTATAGCACAGTTCAGACGGAGATACGCTCATTATAGCACAGTTCAGACGGAGATACGCTCATTATAGCACGGTTCAGACTGAGATACGCTCATTATAGCACGGTTCAGATGGAGATACGCTCATTATAGCACGGTTCAGATGGAGATACGCTCATTACAGCACGGTTCAGATGGAGATACGCTCATTATAGCACAGTTCAGATGGAGATACGCTCATAGCACGGTTCAGACTGAGATACGCTCATTATAGCACGGTTCAGATGGAGATACGCTCATTATAGCACGGTTCAGATGGAGATATGCTCATTATAGCACAGTTCAGATGGAGATACGCTCATTATAGCACGGTTCAGATGGAGATACGCTCATTATAGCACGGTTCAGACTGAGATACGCTCATTATAGCACAGTTCAGACTGAGATACGCTCATTATAGCACGGTTCAGATGGAGATACGCTCATTATAGCACAGTTCAGACTGAGATACGCTCATTATAGCACGGTTCAGATGGAGATACGCTCATTATAGCACGGTTCAGACTGAGATACGCTCATTATAGCACGGTTCAGATGGAGATACGCTCATTATAGCACAGTTCAGACGGAGATACGCTCATTATAGCACGGTTCAGATGGAGATACGCTCATTATAGCACGGTTCAGACTGAGATACGCTCATTATAGCACGGTTCAGATGGAGATACGCTCATTATAGCACGGTTCAGACGGAGATACGCTCATTATAGCACAGTTCAGATGGAGATACGCTCATTATAGCACGGTTCAGACTGAGATACGCTCATTATAGCACGGTTCAGATGGAGATACGCTGTGGTATAATGAGTTCAGACAGAGATTTGCTCATTAGCTCTAAACCAGCAGATGTGTTTTTCTCTTCACCTTCTCCTGATCTCCTCCAGCTGGATCTTCCATGTTCTCACTCGTCCGGCTGCTGGTTTCCGGTTTCGGCTTCGCTGCTGCTTTCTGATGAGCCGGAACCTTCTTTACCGGCTCTTCCTTTGCTTTTCCTTTCTTGCCCTTCTTTGTTTTTTCCTCTTTGGTGGAACCTGCGGACTGTTGATCATGTACAGGGAGAGGTCAGCATTGACAGGAGGACTGCAGGAGTGTGTGTGTTTATGGGTAGAGGACAGTGTGTGTGAGTGTGTTGGTCATTAAAACTGAAACTGACCCCCAGTATCTTCATCATCATCTCTCGGTCTTCTTCATCCTGGTCTTTGTATTTGTCCTTCATCTTCTTCAGTTTGTTCTGAAAAAAAACACATCACACTGATTCGCTCCTCCCGCTTACAGGTGCCTGTGTGAGTGTGTGTGAGTGTGTGTCTAACCCTCTGTCCTCTCTTCAGCGGTGCCGCGGCCGCTCCTCCGCTCTTGCTCGTGGCTGTTCTGCTGGCAGTCTCCGGCTGTTTCGCGTCTCCTTCCTCCAGATCTTCTGTGTTCTCCTGCTTCTGCTTCTTCTTCATGTCTCTGGTGACAGTAATCTGGTTAATGTGACGCTGTTCATCAGCTGATGCTCTGTACAAGGATTCAGCTGGAGTGTGACTGTCTCACCTGCGCTGTTTGGCCGTCAGGTGCTTCTTTACCTGCGTGTCTGTGTTCACCTGCAGGAATCATTCAGTCATGTGAATCGGTTCAGCTGTGAGAATGACGATGTTGTGTGTTTGGTGACTGTTGTGTGAGTGATGGTGTTGTTAGTGTAGGTGTGTGTTGGATGGTGTTGTAAGACAGAAGGTGTTGTGTGACTGATGGTGTTGTGTGTATGACGGTGTTGTGTGTTTGACGGTGTTGTGAGTATGACGGTGTTGTGTGTATGACGGTGTGTGTATGATGGTGTTGTGTGTATGACGGTGTTGTGTGTTTGACGGTGTTGTGTGTATGAGTGTGTTGTGTGTTTGATGGTGTTGTGTGACTGATGGTGTTGTGTGTATGACGGTGTTGTGTGTTTGACGGTGTTGTGAGTATGACGGTGTTGTGTGTATGATGGTGTTGTGTGACTGATGGTGTTGTGTGTATGATGGTGTTGTGTGTATGAGTGTGTTGTGTGTATGATGGTGTTGTGTGTATGATGGTGCTGTGTTTGATGGTGTTGTGTGTATGATGGTGTTGTGAGACTGACGGTGTGTGTTTGATGGTGTTGTGTGTATGATGGTGTTGTGTGTATGATGGTGTTGTGTGTTTGATGGTGTTGTGTGTATGATGGTGTTGTGAGACTGACGGTGTGTGTTTGATGGTGTTGTGTGTATGATGGTGTTGTGTGTATGATGGTGTTGTGTGTATGATGGTGGTGTGTGTATGATGGTGGTGTGTGTATGATGGTGTTGTGTGTATGATGGTGTTGTGTGTTTGACGGTGTTGTGTGTATGACGGTGTTGTGTGTTTGATGGTGTTGTGTGTATGATGGTGTTGTGTGTATGATGGTGTTGTGTGTATGATGGTGTTGTGTGTTTGATGGTGTTGTGTGTATGATGGTGTTGTGTGTATGATGGTGTTGTGTGTTTGATGGTGTTGTGTGTATGATGGTGTTGTGTGTATGATGGTGTTGTGTGTTTGATGGTGTTGTGTGTATGATGGTGTTGTGTGTTTGATGGTGTTGTGTGTATGATGGTGTTGTGTGTTTGATGGTGTTGTGTGTATGATGGTGTTGTGTGTATGATGGTGTTGTGTGTATGATGGTGTTGTGTTTGATGGTGTTGTGTGTATGATGGTGTTGTGTGTATGATGGTGTTGTGAGTATGACGGTGTTGTGTGTATGATGGTGTTGTGTGACTGATGGTGTTGTGTGTATGATGGTGTTGTGTGTATGAGTGTGTTGTGTGTATGATGGTGTTGTGTGTATGATGGTGCTGTGTTTGATGGTGTTGTGTGTATGATGGTGTTGTGAGACTGACGGTGTGTGTTTGATGGTGTTGTGTGTATGATGGTGTTGTGTGTATGATGGTGTTGTGTGTTTGATGGTGTTGTGTGTATGATGGTGTTGTGAGACTGACTGTGTGTGTTTGATGGTGTTGTGTGTATGATGGTGTTGTGTGTATGATGGTGTTGTGTGTATGATGGTGTTGTGTGTATGATGGTGTTGTGTTTGATGGTGTTGTGTGTATGATGGTGTTGTGTGTATGATGGTGTTGTGTGTTTGACGGTGTTGTGTGTATGATGGTGTTGTGTGTTTGATGGTGTTGTGTGTATGATGGTGTTGTGTGTATGATGGTGTTGTGTGTATGATGGTGTTGTGTGTTTGATGGTGTTGTGTGTATGATGGTGTTGTGTGTTTGATGGTGTTGTGTGTATGATGGTGTTGTGTGTATGATGGTGTTGTGTGTATGATGGTGTTGTGTGTATGATGGTGTTGTGTTTGATGGTGTTGTGTGTATGATGGTGTTGTGTTTGATGGTGTTGTGTTTGATGGTGTTGTGTGTATGATGGTGTTGTGTGTTTGATGGTGTTGTGTGTTTGATGGTGTTGTGTTTGATGGTGTTGTGTGTATGATGGTGTTGTGTGTTTGATGGTGTTGTGTGTATGATGGTGTTGTGTGTTTGATGGTGGTGTGTGTATGATGGTGTTGTGTGTTTGATGGTGGTGTGTGTATGATGGTGTTGTGTGTATGATGGTGTTGTGTGTTTGATGGTGTTGTGTTTGATGGTGTTGTGTGTATGATGGTGTTGTGTGTATGATGGTGTTGTATGTATGATGGTGTTGTATGTATGATGGTGTTGTGTGTATGATGGTGTTGTGTGTATGATGGTGTTGTGTTTGATGGTGTTGTGTGTATGATGGTGTTGTGTGTTTGATGGTGTTGTGTGTATGATGGTGTTGTGTGTTTGATGGTGTTGTGTGTTTGATGGTGTTGTGTGTATGATGGTGTTGTGTGTTTGATGGTGTTATGTGTATGATGGTGTTGTGTGTTTGATGGTGTTGTGTGTATGATGGTGGTGTGTGTATGACGGTGTTGTGTGTTTGATGGTGTTGTGTGTTTGATGGTGGTGTGTGTATGATGGTGTTGTGTGTATGATGGTGTTGTGTGTTTGATGGTGTTGTGTTTGATGGTGTTGTGTGTATGATGGTGTTGTGTGTTTGATGGTGTTGTGTGTTTGATGGTGTTGTGTTTGATGGTGTTGTGTGTATGATGGTGTTGTGTGTATGATGGTGTTGTGTGTATGATGGTGTTATGTGTATGACGGTGTTGTGTGTTTGATGGTGTTGTGTGTTTGATGGTGGTGTGTGTATGATGGTGTTGTGTGTATGATGGTGTTGTGTGTTTGATGGTGTTGTGTTTGATGGTGTTGTGTGTATGATGGTGTTGTGTGTATGATGGTGTTGTATGTATGATGGTGTTGTATGTATGATGGTGTTGTGTGTATGATGGTGTTGTGTGTATGATGGTGTTGTGTTTGATGGTGTTGTGTGTATGATGGTGTTGTGTGTTTGATGGTGTTGTGTGTATGATGGTGTTGTGTGTTTGATGGTGTTGTGTGTTTGATGGTGTTGTGTGTATGATGGTGTTGTGTGTTTGATGGTGTTATGTGTATGATGGTGTTGTGTGTTTGATGGTGTTGTGTGTATGATGGTGTTGTGTGTATGAGTGTGTTGTGTGTATGATGGTGTTGTGTGTATGATGGTGTTGTGTGTTTGATGGTGTTGTGTGTATGATGGTGTTGTGTAGGATGGTGTTGTGTGTATGATGGTGTTGTGTGTATGAGTGTGTTGTGAGTCTGACGGTGTGTGATCTCCCTGTAACGCACCTGTTGTGACTCCTGTGGGTCAGTAGTGTCAGTGTGTGCAGTCCTGTGGAGAAACAGACAGACAGAAAGAGAGTGGGACTCTGCAGTGTGTGTGTGTGTGTGTGTGTGTGTGTGTGTGTGTGTGTGTGTTGCTCAGTGAAGCGCAGATGCACCTGTTGATCTGCAGGTGTGACAGTGAGATGCAGGTGTCTGGAAAGCTGATCTGTGCTCCGGGATGCTCCTCCTCTGAGTCTGCAGCGTCCTCTACATCTGCAGCGCTGAGCGCATCTTCATCTTCATCCTCATCCTCATCGTTTCTACACACTCGCTGATCCTCCTCATCGTCCTCATCGCTTTTACACACCTGCTGCTCTTCATCATCATCTGCTGTCCGGCTGTCTGTATCCTCTTCCTCGTTCCCACTGTCTTCAGCTGAAACACACACACACACACACACACACGTTGATCATTGAAAGAGATGATGATGATGATGATGATGAAGAACAGAGGACACACCCAGCAGCTCTTCTCCCTCCTCCAGGATCTCTGCGGTGCTGGTGGTGTCCTCCTCCTCCTCCTCCTCCTCCAGGGTCTTCATCTTGCGCTCTCCGCGATGCCTGAACACACTCTGATCGTCCACCTGCGCCGCGGAGAGGAGGAGGCAGAATGAGTCACATGTCAACATTACTACACTGCACCGTCACATGACCAGCTCAGCGCCGCTTTACCTTGAACAGGAACCCGAAGCCCATGATCAGGTATGAGGGAGGCAGGAAGTTCTTCTTGCCTGTGGAGAAGCAGCAGGAGTGTGTTTAATCTCAGTGTACTGACGCTCGGCTGATCTGAGAACAGCTGCTGTCTTCACCTCTGATCATGAAGCTCCCGGTGGTCAGATACTCCCCGCTCGGAGCCGTTTTGGACACCTGTGAACATACAGAGACAGGAGGAGGTGTTGAGGAAGGGCTGCAACCCGCTGACGGAGCTCACCCACTTTATCAGGAAACAGTCAAACGCCTAGTCTGAGCGCTCCAGTTCAGTTCAGTACGGTTCAGTTCAGTACAGTTCAGTTCAGTACGGTTCAGTTCAGTTCAATACCGTTCAGTTCAGTTTAGTATGGTTCAGTTCAGTACGGTTCGGTTCAGTACAGTTCAGTTCAGTACGGTTCAGTTCAGTTCAGTACCGTTCAGTTCAGTATGGTTCAGTTCAGTTCTGTTCAGTTCAGCTCAGCATGGTTCAGTTCAGTACGGTTCAGTTCAGTTCAGTACCGTTCAGTTCAGTATGGTTCAGTTCAGTTCTGTTCAGTTCAGCTCAGTTCAGTTCAGTACGGTTCAGTTCAGTGCGGTTCAGTTCAGTACAGTTCAGTTCAGTACGGTTCAGTTCAGTTCAATACCGTTCAGTTCAGTTTAGTATGGTTCAGTTCAGTACGGTTCGGTTCAGTTTATTTCAGTACGGTTCAGTTCAGTTCAGTACCGTTCAGTTCAGTACGGTTCAGTTCAGTTCTGTACGGTTCAGTTCAGCTCAGTTCAGTTTGGTTCAGTTCAGTAAGGTTCGGTTCAGTTCAGTTCATTTCAGTTCAGTACGGTTCAGTTTAGTTCAATACCGTTCAGTTCAGTTCAGTGCGGTTCAGTTCAGTTTAGTACCGTTCAGTTCAGCTCAGCTCAGTTCAGTACGGTTCAGTTCAGTTCAGTACCGTTCAGTTCAGTATAGTATGGTTCAGTTCAGTTCTGTTCAGTTCAGCTCAGTTCAGCTCAGCATGGTTCAGTTCAGTACGGTTCGGTTCAGTTCAGTTCATTTCAGTTCAGTACGGTTCAGTTCAGTTCAATACCGTTCAGTTCAGTTCAGTACGGTTCAGTTCAGTACGGTTCAGTTCAGTACAGTTCAGTTCAGTACGGTTCAGTTCAGTTCAATACCGTTCAGTTCAGTTTAGTATGGTTCAGTTCAGTACGGTTCGGTTCAGTTTAGTTCAGTACGGTTCAGTTCAGTACCGTTCAGTTCTGTACGGTTCAGTTCAGCTCAGTTCAGTTCAGTTTGGTTCAGTTCAGCTCAGTTCAGTTCAGTTTGGTTCAGTTCAGTAAGGTTCGGTTCAGTTCAGTTCATTTCAGTACGGTTCAGTTCAGTTCAATACCATTCAGTTCAGTTCAGTACGGTTCAGTTCAGTGCGGTTCAGTTCAGTTCAGTACCGTTCAGTTCAGCTCAGCTCAGTTCAGTACGGTTCAGTTCAGTTCCGTTCAATTCAGCTCAGTTCAGCTCAGCACGGTTCAGTTCGGTACGGTTGAGTTCAGTTCAGTATGGTTCAGTTCAGTACGGTTCGGGTCGGCTCTCCTTTATCAGGCATGTGTCTCCACAATGATACCCTTCTACTAGACGTGTGTTACGACAGAAAGCTGCGGTCGACATCATTCTCTCTGGATGTGAAGCTGCAGGTGTCGGTCACACATCATACAAGAAGCAACAGGATTTGATCACAGCTACAGGCTAATGCTAACGAGAAACAATCTCTCTAACGACTGTGCTTATATAAGACAGACCTGAACAGATGAACACACACAGACACATGCACGCGCACACACACACACACACACACATCCATGCAGACTCAGAGATGCTTCATTACCTAAAGCTAAACAGCAGAGTCAGAGCAAACCTGTGTGTGTCTAATCCTCAGCAGCTCCTGTACCCTCATCCTGAAGTCATTCAGTGCTCAGTGAATAAATGAGTGAGTGAATAAGCGAGTGAATGAGTAAGTGAATAAGCGAGTGAATGAGTGAGTGAATGAGCGAGTGAATGAGTGAGTGAATGAGCAAGTGAATGAATGAGTGAGTGAATAGGCGAGTGAATGAGCGAATGAATGAGTGAATAAGTGAATAAGCGAGTGAGTGAATGAGTGAGTGAATAAGCAAGTGAATGAGTGAGTGAATGAGTGAATGAGTGAGTAAATGAAAGAGTGAATGAGTGAGTGAATGAGTGAGTAAATGAGTGAATGAGTGAGTAAATGAAAGAGTGAATGAGTGAGTAAATGAGCGAATGAATGAGTGAGAGAGTGAGCGAATGAATGAGTGAGTGAAGGAAAGAGTGAATGAGTGAGTAAATGAAAGAGTGAATGAGTGAGTGAATAAGCGAGTAAATGAAAGAGTGAATGAGTGAGTGAATGAAAGAGTGAATAAGTGATTGAATGAAAGAGTGAATGAGTGAGTGAATGAGTGAGTGAATGAGTGAATGAATGAGTAAATGAGTGAGTGAATGAATGAGTGAATAAAAGAGTGAATGAGTGAGTGAATGAGTTAGTAAATGAGTGAATGAATGAGTGAGTGAATGAATGAGCGAGTGAATGAAAGAGTGAGTGA
>NC_141037.1:122500-157500 GCF_052040795.2 Danio rerio
TCTGAGTGTGTGTGTGTGTGTGTGTGTGTGAGTGTGTGTGTGTGTGTGTGTGTGTACTCCTGCACTGCTCACCTGACGGGTTCTTGATCACACAGCTAGTGGCTCCGTGCAGATCCGCATGAACATACAGGTCTCCTGAAACACACACACACACACACACAGTGCTCAGAGAAGCAGAGAGCATCATGGGAAACAGCAGGAGGCGGGGCCTCACCTGCCCGCAGGTAACGCTTGACGATCATCTCGTTCTGCTGCTGGTCTCGACCCGCGATGATCAGATAGTTCTCAGAGCTCAGGAACCACAGGAACTTCTCGAACCTGCCCACACAAACACACACACACACACACACACGTCAGACACACACTCACACACACCTGCAGAGACACACGGGTGTTTTCTTTACCAGTACACCTTCCTGGCCTTCTGGATGCTGGTCACCGTCTGCACGTCCTTCAGCGTCTGCTTGGTCTTCTTCTCCGCTGACTTGAAGGCCTGAGACCAGAAACACACACACACACACACACACATTCAGCACACACACACACATTCAGCACACACACACACATTCAGCGCGCACACACACATTCAGCACACACACACACATTCAGCGCGCACACACACATTCAGCACACACACATTCAGCACACACACACACATTCAGCACACACACACACATTCAGCGCGCACACACACATTCAGCACACACACACACATTCAGCACACACACACACATTCAGCGCGCACACACACATTCAGCACACACACACACATTCAGCACACACACACACATTCAGCGCGCACACACACATTCAGCACACACACACACATTCAGCACACACACACACATTCAGCGCGCACACACACATTCAGCACACACACACACATTCAGCACACACACACACATTCAGCACACACACACACATTCAGCACACACACACACATTCAGCACACACACATTCAGTGCGCACACACACATTCAGCACACACACATTCAGCACACACACACACATTCAGCACACACACACACATTCAGCACACACACACACATTCAGCATACACACACACATTCAGCACACACACACACATTCAGCACACACACACACACACACATTCAGTGCGCACACACACATTCAGTGCGCGCGCACACACACACACACACACACACACACACACACATTTAGCGCACACGCACACATTCAGCACACACACACACACACACACCTTCTGTGCCGCCTCCACTGTCTTCTGCTCCTTCTTGGCTGCGCTTCTCTTGCTGTCGTAATACCTGAGGAGATCAGCAGCACACACCTTCAGTGAGAGAGAGTGTGTCTGTGTGTGTAAGTAGTGTGTATGGGTGTGTGTGAATAAAAGTATATATGTCTCTGTGTGTGTGAGTAGTGTGTATGGGTGTGTGTGAATAAGTGTATATATGTCTGTGTGTGTGTGTGTGTGAGTGTGTGTGTGTGTGTACTGGCCTCTTAGCATTAGCGTGCGCAGACAGGTTGATGTCGATGTCCACCAGCACTGCTTTCTCTCGGCTGCGGCTCTTTTTCCCGCTCTGCAGCTCTGCGGCTCCGCCCTCTGGACACGCCTCCGGGTTCCTGAAACACAGGTGCAGCAGTGGACAGGTGAGTGTGTATGTGTGTGTGTGTGTGTGTGTGTTCACCTGAGCAGCAGGGTGATGTGCTGCAGTGACAGGTGTGTGTGTGTGTGTGTGTGTGTGTGTGTGTGTGTGTGTGTGTGTGTGTGTGAGTGTTCACCTGAGGGTGATGTGCTGCAGTGATAGGTGTGTGTGTGTGTGTGTGTGTGTGTGTGTGTGTTCACCTGAGCAGCAGGGTGATGTGCTGCAGTGACAGGTGTGTGTGTGTGTGTGTGTGTGTGTGTGGGTGTGTGTGTGTGTGTGTGTGTGTTCACCTGAGCAGCAGGGTGATGTGGTTGCTCTGCAGCTTCAGCTCTTTGATAGCGCAGGCCACTGGGTCTCCCGCCGCCTGCGCCTCCGTCACCATCCGCCCGATCTCCACCCAGTCCACCTGATTGGCCAGAGCGCTGCGCACCACCTGCAGAGCCCGCTGCACCACCGGCAGGTTCAGCTCCACCAGCTCCCCCTTCAGCCGCTCCACCTCCTGCAGCACACACACACACGGACACACACACCTGCAGTCAACAACACACACCTGCACTAGGATAATGACTACACACACACACACACACACACCTGAGCCTGATGCAGAGCCTCCAGACGCTGCTGGTGGTCCTTCCGCACGTTCTCCAGCTTCTTCAGCGCCTGCTTCTCCTGCTGCAGCGCCCGCATGTCCAGCTTCTGGCTCTCCATCTGAGAGAAGAACTCATCCACCGCCTGACACACACACACACACACACACACACACACACACACACACACACACAGACACACAGACACACAGACACACAGACACACACACACACACACACACACACACACACACACACACACACACACACACATTTCATAGGTTTTGTGTTTTATTTAATACTCTACAGCAGAGGTGTGGACTCGAGTCATGTGACTTGGACTCGAGTCAGACTCGAGTCATGAATTTGATGACTTCAGACTCGACTTGACAAAATATGAAAAGACTTGCAACTCGACTTGGACTTGAACATAAATGACTCGGACTTTCACTTGGACTTGCGCCTATTGACTTGTAAAGACTTGCTACTTTCTATAAAAAGCCCAAAGATAAAAAGTATGTTGACAGAACGCTCAATCTCTGCTGTGTGTGCGTGTGTGACAGAGAGCATGCACGCATACTTTCGACCACTAGCGCTTTGTGGCGCACTTCCGTGTTTTTGCACCAGCGGGAAATTTGAAGATGCCATTTTCATTCTGAATCGGAGAGTGAAATAAACACATCCGCGGTCTGCTCCTTTTGTTTTATTCAGCGGATTTACAACATCTGTCAAAGGTAAGAGACTTTACTACTCGCAATGTGTTACTGTTGTGCAAAAGCATTGTTTTACTGTTGTGTATAAGTCAATGAACTTCAGTTTTTTTAAACCAAATTTACCCTCTCGTGATTTATTTCATATAATTATGAATGAACATGGCTGTAATTTATGTTTTTGCACTTGGTCGTTTGTGTCAATGCGCATATTATGTTTTATCTTTGTGTTTTGCCCATCCTCTGACAGTATTTTCTAACTATTTAATTAGTAGTAACATTAATTACATGCCATAATAACTAGATATATAATTTATTTTTAAAGCTATTAAAACTGTAAAAAAAAAAAAGTTTTTTGTTATTTTCTGGTGACATTTTGCAATAAGGTTTCTTTAGTTAATCTATGTACTAACATGAACTAATAATGAACTATACTTATAAACCTCTATTAATTATAGTTTAACATTTACTATTGCATTATTACAATTTAAAGTTATGCTTGTTAACATTAATGTTAATGCACTGTGAGTTAACAAGAATTAACCAATAATTTTATTTCCATTAATTAAAGCATAAAATAATGAATACTGTAATGAACTGCACTGCATTGTTTGTTCACATTAGTACATACATAAACTTAATTAATTAATACAACCTTATTGTAAAGTGTTACATTTTTCATATTTTGGATTAATACTATTAATTTTATTTAGTATTTAAAACCTTAAAGGTATTTTTATTATTGTTGATGTTATGCCTCTTAGCAATATTTTAGTCCTCTATATGTTTTTTAATTAAATTTTTATTGTGAGATTGTAGTGTAATGCATCTATATTGTTGAATTTCTGTTTGTTTGTTTTTCTGTATTTCCCCCTCTATATTTAAGGATTATCTACTATTTTTAAAGTACTTAAAACCAACCATCTAATAAAAAATACAATTAACAATCACATTTTGTTTCATGAGTGTCTTTGTCCCTGTTTTGTAGGACTCTTATTTTAACAGATTTCATTTGGAAACACTTGACTAATCATTCAATTAAAGTTTTACCTTTATTATTCCATCACTCAATGAGATCATTTAATTGTGAGTTGAATTACTCCATTTGTAATTGTTTTTAAATAAACTAAAAACGAAGACTTGTTTTATTCAGTTTGTTGAATGTGAACTTCTCTACGTTACATATTAAAAGATATTTAAAACCACTATAAATGTATTTAAACTAATATTTAAATTTATATAACTGTTTCACTGTGGGTATTTCTATTTTAATTTATTTAGCACATTTATTGGCTATTCAAACATGGAAACAAGTTTTAGATACTTTGTGGCTCTAATAAATGGTTAAACATAACAATATCCCTGCAGAAAAATCCAGCTTAAACCAGCCCAGGCTGGTAAGCTGGTTTTAGCTGGTCAACCAGGCTGGTTTTAGAGGGGTTTTGGTCATTTCCAGGCTGGTTTCCAGCCATTTCCAGCCTGGTCTTAGCTGGTCAGGCTGGAAGCTGACCAGCAAAATCCAGCTAAAACCGGCTTGACCAGCCTGGTTTAAGCTGGACATAGCTGGTTTTAGCTGGTCATCTCCCAGCCTGACCAGCTAAGACCAGGCTGGAAATGGCTGGAAACCAGCCTGGAAATGGCCAAAACCCCTCTAAAACCAGCCAACCAGCCTAGGCTGGTTCAAGCTGTTTTTTTCAGTAGGGATTTTTGACAAAATGTTCTAAAATGATTGTTTACAAGTGCCTAAGTGGGATTCGAACCCCGTTCTTTATGAAAAGAAAGAAAAATCTGATTGGCTCTGACATTACTTTCACCAGTGGGCAGGTACTTCAATCTGATTTGCTGGTCTCTCAGGCGCGTATTCAGTCTCTCTGCGTTTGCTTGAGTTTTGTCCACACTGGCGCTTCATAATTTTCCTGCTTTTGCTCTCCAGAGATCCTACTGATAAATTGATTATTCCAGAATGTTGATATGGTTTATATATTGCTACACTATTTAGTAACAATACACGAAAAACTATGAGGTTAAGGTAAATTCTATAATAAATACTAGTGTTTTTGAGAGTTAGGTATACTGCCTATGTTTAAGCCTAGTATTATTTACAAGTTGTTATTGAATGCTTCAGCATACTGTAGTATTAAGAATAGTGAACTGATAAAATGAAATACAGAGTGTAGTTTTACTACAGTAAAGTGTGGTGAATTGTAGTATAATATACCCAATACTGTAAAAAAACTACAGCACTGGGTTATTTGTTTATATTACACTTGTGTTACCATAGCAACTATAATATGACCCCAACAGATTAATTAAAGTACTTTACTATAGTACTGTTCAAAACCCTGTCCATGCCAATAGATGTGTTCAGGGGCCCTGTGGAACAGCTTTTCCTCAAAATGAAGAGGATGACATGGAAAATGTCCTCCACAATCTCATCAATAATGTGGAAGACAGCAGAGACGTGTTCACTTTATTTTAGTTGCCATGATAAAATGGGATTGATAGTGAGAGTTATTTAAAGAGTGAATAGTACAGTAGGCTATAATACCTAATCAAGTTTTTCCTTATTTTTATCACAGTTACATTTCTGCTTGCGTTACTTATATTTTTGTTTAAATGTTTTTTATTTGATTAGTATGGTGAACCTTTTGGATGTTTAATAAATGTTTGTAAAACAAAATGCATTCTTTACATCCAACCTCTATTCTCTGTCTTTAAGTGTTTGTAACTGGAAATATCTCGTCATATAACATACAGCCAAAATATTATGGTTTATTAGATAAAAAATTTAATATGTAAGTCTATTTTAGTATTTTGGTTATTGTTAATAGTGCCTCAATATAAATCATATCAAAAAGCACAAAAGGAAGAGGAAACACAAGACTCAAATTCTGCATATAATCTCTGAGAGCGCGCAGGAAAATGTGTGCGTGAGCAGTGCATATTTGAGAGCGAGAAAATTTGCGCGTGAGCAGCGTATATTTGAGAACTCGCAAGCAGTTTTGTCCACAGAGGAAATCGTTGCACGAGCATCACACAAGGTAGAGTATGTGCTACCATTTTACATTGCTGCTAGACAGATTTGCATCTCCATCTCTTCAGCACACACGAGATTCAATTGACAAAATACCAAGTTCACTCAATTTTACTTTGCAGCATACAGGAGTTGTTGGTCTACTGCTGCCTCATTGAGGTTGTTTATGTAGTTTTAGTTAATCACAAGTTGATCACAGAAGACATAACATAGCACAACTAATCTTTAATGAATTAGACAGCAGTAGACCTGCAATTTCTGTGGGATGTGAGGCAAAATGGAGTCTTTTTTTGGTGGAACTCATTCTTGTGCAATGTGCTGTGTAGACGAGACGCAGCACTGTTTAGCACTTTTTCAGAAAATTACATTTGTATCTTTATATATCTAAGCAATGTTCTTTCATTAAAAAAAGGTTTGTTTAATAAATACAGATCTTACAGCCATACATAATCTGTTTAAATTTTATTTTTCTGTTAAAAAGACTCGAAAAGACTCGAAAATCAAACCATAGGACTTTGGACTTGAATCGAGACTTGTTGCCTTTGACTTGGGACTTGACTCGGGACTTGCCTGTCTTGACTCGGGACTTGACTCGGGACTTGAGGGCAATGAATTGAGACTTACTTGTGACTTGCCAAACAATGACTTGGTCCCACCTCTGCTCTACAGACTGAAAATTCTCTTCCCTAATCGCACAACACACACACACACACACACACACACACGCACACGCACACACACCTTGTTGAAGGACTCAAACTCAACATAGCGGCTCTTCACATGCTGACAGAAGAGGAACGGGTGAAACTCCTCATACCTGCAACAGAGAGAAGGAAAGAAGAGCACAGGTGTGTTTATCAGAGTCAGATGGAGAACAGGTGAGTCAGACGGAGAACAGGTGAGTCAGATGGAGAACAGGTGAGTCAGACGGAGAACAGGTGAGTCAGACGGAGAACAGGTGAGTCAGACGGAGAACAGGTGAGTCAGAAGGAGAACAGGTGAGTCAGATGGAGAACAGGTGAGTCAGACGGAAAACAGGTGAGTCAGATGGAGAACAGGTGAGTCAGACGGAGAACAGGTGAGTCAGACGGAAAACAGGTGAGTCAGACGGAGAACAGGTGAGTCAGACGGAGAACAGGTGAGTCAGACGGAGAACAGGTGAGTCAGACGGAGAACAGGTGAGTCAGACGGAGTCAGACGGAGAACAGGTGAGTCAGACGGAGAACAGGTGAGTCAGACGGAGAACAGGTGAGTCAGACGGAGAACAGGTGAGTCAGACGGAGAACAGGTGAGGGAGATTCACATACGTCAGCAGCTCTTCAGCAGCGTCACCCGCACACACATTGGGTTTCTGCTCACTCTTCTGGATGATGAAGCCCTGAGGAAAACACAGATACTCAAGGTCAGCATATGTGCACACACACACACACTCACTTTCAGAGAAACACACACTCACCTGTCCACTGAAGTTGGCTGTCTTCTGCATGTATTCTTCAGCCATCTGTAGAGCCTCCAGAACCTTCAGACTCACTGACAGGAGAAACAGCTGACTGAATAAACTCTCTCTCTCTCACACACACACACACACACACACACACACACACTCTCTCTCACACACACACACACACTCTCTCTCTCTCTCTCTCTCTTTACCCTGGGTGAGGTCAGTCTGACTGTCCACCTTATAGAGACCGGACATCCCCACCGATGCCAGACAGTGTTCGATGAGTGGCCCACCATATGCTGCAACACACACACACACACACACACACACACACACACACACACACACACACACACACACACACACACACACACAGCATGAGCACGCAGGTGTGTGTTCCAGCAGTGGTGTATAAAGCAGCAGAGAGACGTACGCAGATGAGGATTGAGGATCCGCTTCAGCTGATCTCCAGTCTGAGCTCCAGACAGAACCTGAGTGAGCCTGAGAGAGAGAGAGAGCAGCGTCAAAATGTGTGTGTGTGTGTGTGTGTGTGTGTGTGTACCTCTGCAGGCTGATGATGGGCTCCTCCGCTCTGGCGTGTGTGTGTGTGTGTGTGTACCTCTGCAGGCTGATAATGGGCTCCTCCGCTCTGGCGTTCTCCACTGGATATCGTTCCCTCACGGCGATCTTCACGTCTTCAGCCTCCGCCGTCCGGAAGCGGAGCAGATTCAGGATCATGAATTGATGATCTGTCAGGATGATGTTCCCCTGCGCACACACACAGACACACACACACACACACACACACACACACACACACACACAGACAGACAGACAGACAGACAGACAGACAGACAGACAGACACACACACACACACACACACACACACACACACACAGTTAAGGGCTGATCACACTGCACTGACTTTTGTTTGACAGGAGGAACAGGAGCGCAGTGCTCTTTATTATGTCGGTAGTGTGTGTGTGTGTGTGTGTGTGTGTGTGTGTGTGTGTGTGTGTGTGTTCAGCAGTTAGAGAGTCACTCCGTCATTCAGCTCAGTATAGTCCAGCAGCTGATGATCAGAGCTCCTCTTGCCGTGTGTTCATGGTTTCGGCTGCTGCTGTTGTTTCCGGCTTCTCCTTTGTGTTTTGGCGCTTCACTCTCGCGTTTGTCTTGTTCTGACAGGATCAGATATCAGAGCTCTTTAATGATCACGAGCAGGTTATTAGTGTGAGCTCAAGAAGCTTGTTATTTCAGATATAGACGCGACCATGGCTGTTTCTCAACATGCGTTCTTCAGCGGTCTCGTGTCCTCGTGTAACGTCATCATCAGCTGCCAAAGTTCAGTTCCAAAACTGAAGACCGCAAGAACAGAGGACGCGTGACACTTCCCACATGTGTTCTGGATATGGAGCACGCACCGATGCAGACTTGAGCACTGAACTCGCTCTGGAAGTCCCTGAAGTCATTGCGACTGGAGGTGGGAAGCGCAGCAGTCTAACCCGATTTATTATTGAAGTGCAGAGATGACACTTATTTAGCTCAGGAGTTTCCCTAAACGAGACGGTGAATATGAACATCAGCATGGACATCTGAATAAAGGAATGAACACATTAAAGGTGCTTCTTTGCTGAAATCGGTAGTAAAATCTGTGTTATTTATGTGGTGCAGAGTATAATGATAAAGTTTTTATGCAGAATATATATTTTGAAAAGGGGAAAACAGTGCATCTCTGTATGAATGCTGCAATGTTTAAATAAGTTTCCATTTAAAATGTGTGAAGAACGCAGCATCTCATTCCTCACAGGCACTGCCCTCGCGCTCTCCTGACTTCGCTCTTTCAAGGACACTTGGCAAGTCCGTTCTCTGCGTTCTTGGAATTGAGAAACAGCACTGGTTAATCCCAGACCAGTCTTCTTCAATTTTTATCTTGTTTAATGTCAACTAACTGCTTAGGAGCGTTATCGCCACCTACTGTACTCACACACTGGACAGGTCAGACTTCCCTATTTCAGTCATCATTTACTTATTATATCGTAATAATCATTTCAACATCTGTGCAGGATTAAACTCAAATGATGTAAATAAAATAATGAGACTTTATTCACATCTCCACACGCAAAGAAGAAAACACAACACAGCGTCTAATTGTAGGATTAAGTGTAATGAAGTAATGGAGGATCGTAATGTTTCATGCTTAGTTAAAATCATTTGGTGTTAAATATTAAATAAAGCAACATTAACATCAATTACTACAGTTCATCAAATTAATACAGTTATAAACTAATACACTGCTGTATCCTTTACTAGAGTGGAGCAGCTGTTAGTGATGTAGACAGATATACTTATTGATTTTATTGTCTTTAACAGTTCATTTGTCTGTATTACTATAATTGTTGCAACTATAATTACCACAGATTACCGGTACTTTATGGCTTAAAAACACCATATAACAACATCAGAACAACATATGACTGTAAACGACTGCAGAGTTTAATGTGGGAAATCATTATTAAACAGTTATAAGAACATTAAGCCAATAAATACATTTAAATGGATAGAGTAAAACATTACTATAGTGTTATTCGTTTATTAAATCATCATTTCAGCATGGTGACGTCACCGGCCCGTGAACATGTCCTGCCTGATATCAGACTATCACAGAACAGTAACAGAGATCATTTCAGCATAACTCACTGTTACTCAGCATCAGCATGTTCATTAATGAGGGTCTGTTTGTGGATTCCTGAAGCTGTAGAAATTACCCAGTGAATATGCTGGGGGTGTTGATATTGTCTACAGGAGTTTCTGCTATATTGACTCTGTCTGATAATATTGATCATCTATGAGTGACAGCACACTGCTCAGCCTATCACAGCAGATGACCATCGCCAACCATCTGCACCCGTCTGCATCGCCATGTGTGCGCAACACGTCTGTTTATCACACTATTATTGACTATAAACATATAAATATATTGATGACGATGTCCAAGAAGACGTTAATAACATGAACATGCCTCATCAGCCATATACGGTGTGCTGGATCATGTGTGTGCCGGATCAAGTGTGTGCTGGATCATGTGTGTGCTGGATCATGTGTGTGCTGGATCATGTGTGTGCTGGATCATGTGTGTGCTGGATCATGTGTGTGCTGGATCATGTGTGTGCCGGATCATGTGTGTGCCGGATCATGTGTGTGCCGGATCATGTGTGTGTGCTGGATCATGTGTGTGATGGATCATGTGTGTGCTGGATCATGTGTGTGCTGGATCATGTGTGCGCTGGATCATGTGTGCGCTGGATCATGTGTGCGCTGGATCATGTGTGTGTGCTGGATCATGTGTGTGCTGGATCATGTGTGTGCTGGATCATGTGTGTGCTGGATCATGTGTGTGCTGGATCATGTGTGTGTGCTGGATCATGTGTGTGCTGGATCATGTGTGTGCTGGATCATGTGTGTGCTGGATCATGTGTGTGCTGGATCATGTGTTCTGGATCGTGCGTGCGCTGGATCATGTGTGCTGGATCATGTGTGTGCTGGATCATGTGTGCTGGATCATGCGTGTGCTGGATCGTGCGTGTGCTGGATCGTGCGTGTGCTGGATCATGTGTGTGCTGGATCATGTGTGCTGGATCGTGCGTGTGCTGGATCGTGCGTGTGCTGGATCGTGCGTGTGCTGGATCGTGCGTGTGCTGGATCGTGCGTGTGCTGGATCGTGCGTGTGCTGGATCGTGCGTGTGCTGGATCGTGTGTGTGCTGGATCGTGTGTGTGCTGGATCGTGTGTGTGCTGGATCGTGTGTGTGCTGGATCGTGTGTGTGCTGGATCGTGTGTGTGCTGGATCGTGTGTGTGCTGGATCGTGTGTGCGCTGGATCATGTGTGTGCTGGATCGTGTGTGTGCTGGATCGTGCGTGTGCTGGATCGTGCGTGTGCTGGATCGTGCGTGTGCTGGATCGTGCGTGTGCTGGATCGTGTGTGTGCTGGATCGTGTGTGTGCTGGATCGTGTGTGTGCTGGATCATGTGTGCGCTGGATCATGTGTGTGCTGGATCGTGTGTGTGCTGGATCGTGTGTGTGCTGGATCGTGCGTGTGCTGGATCATGTGTGCTGGATCGTGCGTGTGCTGGATCATGTGTGCTGGATCGTGTGTGTGCTGGATCATGTGTGTGCTGGATCATGTGTGTGCTGGATCATGTGTGTGCTGGATCATGCGTGTGCTGGATCATGCGTGTGCTGGATCATGCCTGTGCTGGATCATGTGTGTGCTGGATCATGTGTGTGCTGGATCATGCCTGTGCTGGATCATGTGTGTGCTGGATCATGTGTGTGCTGGATCATGTGTGTGCTGGATCATGTGTGTGCTGGATCATGTGTGCTGGATCATGTGTGTGCTGGATCATGTGTGTGCTGGATCATGCGTGTGCTGGATCATGCGTGTGCTGGATCATGTGTGTGCTGGATCATGTGTGTGCTGGATCATGTGTGTGCTGGATCATGTGTGCTGGATCATGCCTGTGCTGGATCATGTGTGTGCTGGATCATGTGTGTGATGGATCATGTGTGTGATGGATCATGTGTGCTGGATCATGTGTGTGATGGATCATGTGTGTGTGTGCTGGATTATGTGTGTGCTGGATTATGTGTGTGCTGGATCATGTGTGTGCTGGATCATGTGTGTGATGGATCATGTGTGTGTGTGCTGGATTATGTGTGTGATGGATCATGTGTGTGTGTGCTGGATTATGTGTGTGATGGATCATGCGTGTGCTGGATCATGTGTGTGCTGGATCATGTGTATGATGGATATGACTGTACCACTCAGTGGAGACGGGCCTTTACTGACGTACAGCTCCAGGGTCAGCTGATACGCTCAGTGTGTGTGTGTGTGTGTGTGTGTGTGTGTGTGTGTGTGTGTATGTGTGTGTATGTGTGTGTGTGTGTGTTCTCACTCTGTCGTACAGCTCCAGGATCAGGTGATACGCCGCCTCATCCGACCCGAACTGAAGGTCCACGATTCTGTCGACTCCAAGCTGCCGCACGTGCACCAGGCGGCGGGACTTCAGATGCTTACGGCACTGGCAGAGCAACACACACACACACACACACACACACAAAGTCAGTGATCAGCACACACACTCCTCATGGCTGTAATCTGCAGAACACACACACACACCTTCATGGCGAATCCGGACGGCATCATGTTCTTCGGCCAGTCGAACTCTGTGCAGTGAATCCTGATGCCAGACTCAATCAGCAGCACCGCCTTACACTCCGGCCTGAGCAACATGTGTGTGTGTGTGCGCATGTACAACAACACATCACTGTATATTCATTATAATCACACACCTCAGCACTAATATCAGACATTACTGCACACAGAGAGAGAGAGAGAGAGAGTGTGTGTATGCTTGTGTGAATATTTCAATGTCAGTGTGTGTGTCTGTTTGTATATAAGTGTGTGTGTGTGTCACTCACTTCTGCAGCCTGATCAGGTATGTTTTGTTGTCGATGTCATAGATGTTGTTGACTCTCATTCCTACACAACTGTACACACACACACACACACACACAGGCTCGTCAGTGGTCTCCTCAGCATGGCGGATGTAAACACTGCTCTTCAGTGTAGTTCTTCTCACCTCGCGTTGATTTCCGCGATGGCGGCTCTGATGTCCACCGTGTTGAATCTGCCCTTCATGACTGATGATGATGATGGTTATTAATATTCTGATGATTATTGTTTATGGCATAAACTCTGAACCCGCTCATCTGACACGCGACGCGCTCCCGCCTACTGTGCGCATGCGCATCTGCTGGAGTACGGGAGCCCGTTAGCGTTTCTCCTGAGCCAGCAGCGGTCAACACGGTAGTGATGTCGAACGACCGGTAAGAAACCGAACGAACGGAGCTTTAGTCACGGTCTGTCGGGCAGATGATGAAGATGCTGAAGCAGCGGTGATGCGACATCCGCCTGCTGACCGTCATGCACCGGGAACTGCGTTTAACACTCCCGAAAGCCGCCGTTTCTCCGGTGTTCAGAGCGCGGAGCGGGCGGGCATGAGTGCGGAGAGCCGAGAACCGGGATCCAGCACCGGCACCGGCCAGCTCTCGCGCTCAGGTCAGACTCTTCGATTGATTGATAAACCGATCGGCGACCACTGCGATCGATCAGCGGGAGCGCGGGTCAGGGTTCAGGCGCGCGCCGTCGCCATGGAGACGGAGAGACTCGCGCTTGACCGATCGCTGTGGCGAGACCGGAAGCTCGTTTGTTGATTAAATGTTGAATTCCGGCTGACATGAGGAATGAACGTAAGCATCAAGTGTGTGTGTGTGTGTGTGTGTGTGTGTGTGTGTGTGTTTTACTGTGTTGACTGTAGATTACAGGATCCTCCAGAAGATCGGGGAGGGCACCTTCTCTGAGGTGCTGAGGGTGCAGAGCCTGAGGGACGGACAACACTACGCCTGCAAGACCATGAAGCAGAGCGTGCACAGGTACAGGATGACGTCACGCCGTGTGTGTGTGTTTGTGTGTGTGTGTGTGTGATCAATGTCATTGATGGATTGTGTTGTGTTGTGGTCAGTGTGGAGCAGGCGCACAGTCTGAGGGAGGTGCAGGCCATGAAGCGTCTGAATCCCCATCCCAACATCCTGCAGCTGCACGAGCTCCTGTAGTGAGTGACACACACACACACACACACACCGAGGTACTGAACGCGAGCTGAGCTAACACACAGACACACACACACTCTCTCTGCTCTGCAGTGATGAAGACTCCGGCAGCCTGTCGCTCATCTGCGAACTGATGGACATGAACATCTACCAGCTCATCAAAGGTGTGTGTGTGTGTGTGTGTGTTGCAGGCTGTGATGAACCGTAAGAGTGTGTGTGTGTGTGTGTGTGTGACTCTGCTTCTGTTGTCTGCAGGCCGCCAGTATCCTCTATCTGAGAGCAAAGTCAGGCACTACATGTTCCAGCTGTGCCGGTCTCTGGATCACATGCACAGGTCACACACACACATACATACCCACATGCACTAACACACATGCGCACACACACACACATGCGCACACACTCATCACTGTCCTCTATCTGCTCACAGCCACGGGATCTTCCACAGAGACGTGAAGCCGGAGAATATCCTGATCAGAGTAAGCAGACGAGAGTGAGTGTGTGTGTGTGTGTGTGTGTGTGTGTGTGATGGGAGCATCTCCTGACTGTGTTGATGATGATGATGGTGTGTGTGTGTAGAGCGAGGTGCTGAAGCTGGCAGATTTCGGCTCCTGCAGGAGCATCTTCTCCAAGCCTCCACACACCGAGTACATCTCCACCCGCTGGTACCGCGCGCCCGAGTGCCTGCTGACCGACGGGCACTACTGCCAGAAGATGGACCTGTGGAGCGCCGGCTGTGTGTTCTACGAGCTGCTCAGGTACGGGTGTGTGCTGGTCTGAGCTCAGAGTGTGTGTGTGTGCGCGCTCTGACCTCTCCTCTCTCCTCCTGCAGTCTGTCTCCGCTGTTCCCGGGCCGGAATGAGCTGGATCAGGTCAACAAGATCCACGATGTTCTGGGGACGCCGGACGCCACACTGCTGCAGAAGTTCAAACAGTGAGATGAACACACACCTCAGACCACACACACACACACACACAGAGATCAGGTGTTCAGGAGTCTCCAGCACTGTGTGTGTGTGTGTGTGCGCAGGTCTCGGGCGATGCGCTTCGACTTCCCTCCTCGTAAGGGCTGTGGGTTCTCTGTGCTGGTCCCGCACTGCTCTGCAGCCGCTCTCTCCCTGCTGCACCTGATGTTGACCTATGACCCCGAGCAGCGCATCAGTGCCCGCGCAGCGCTGCAGCACCCCTGCTTCAGAGACCTGCGGTGAGCAAACACACACCCACCCTGCAGCACCGCGCTTCTGACGAACATCACCACACACACACACACACACACACACACACACACACACACACACACACACACACACACACACACACACACACACACACACACACACACATTCACTCACTCACTCCAAAAATGCACCCCAAACACACACTCACCAAACACACACATGCAGCAAACACACACACACAGCAAACACACACACACATGCCAAACACACACGCAGCAAACACTCTTTTCTCTCATACCACCACAGGAGACTGAGCTTCTGACACACACACACACACACACACACACACACACACACACACACACACACACACACACACACACAGCGGTCAGCTCCTTCATCTCTCCTGCTGACTATAGCACTGTCCTCTATATCATATTAATCATCATCCCGGCCCTAAAGGACACACACACACCAAACACACTTCAGTAGCGTGTACGATCATCAGCCAGTGTGTGTGTGTGTGTGTGTGTGCTGCAGGATGGCGGAGCGGAAGGCAGTGAGTCTGCGGAGAGCTGTTGGCGAGTCCAGCAGTGTGCCAGTGGCGGTGGATCAGCGGTGGCGTGTGGCACGGCAGGGCCGGAGACAGGTCAGAACACACACACACACACACACACACACACACACACACACACACACACACACACACACACACACACACACACACACACACACACACACACACACACACACACACACACACCCTCCACTGACCTGCACTGGTGTTTCCTGATCCTCGTTTTCTCTGCAGCACCTGAAGCAGGTGGGTGATCCGCTCAGCAGACGGAACGCTCCTCATTTCCCCCTGGAGCTGCCCAAACTCAATGTAGTGATCCCCACGCCGAAGATCCCGTACCCGCTCTCCAGCCTTCCGGCTCTGAGCGTCTCTCACCGCGGCTCTCTGCCCGCCATCTCTAAAAAGTGCCACTCGCGTCTCAACAAAGTAATCATTTCACACACACACACACACACACACACACAGACCCAGCAGATAACCTGACCACTGTGTCCTGTGTGTGACCTGTGTGTGCTCTCCATCTGCAGAAGCCCAAAGAGGAGCCGCACCGATTAAAGAGCTACTACATGCCTCCACTAGAGCGCAATCCTGAAAACTACTGACCAACACCACCATTACAGACCACTACTGACCGACACCACCACTACAGACCACTACTGACCAACACCACCATTACAGACCACTACTGACCGACACCACCACAACAGACCACTACTGACCAACACCACCACAACAGACCACTACTGACCAACACCACCACAACAGACCACTACTGACCAACACCACCACAACAGACCACTACTGACCAACACCACCACAACAGACCACTACTGACCAACACCACCATTACAGACCACTACTGACCAACACCACCACAACAGACCACTACTGACCAACACCACCATTACAGACCACTACTGACCAACACCACCACAACAGACCACTACTGACCAACACCACCACAACAGACCACTACTGACCAACACCACCATTACAGACCACTACTGACCGACACCACCATTACAGACCAACACCACCACTACAGACCACTACTGACCAACACCACCATTACAGACCACTACTGACCGACACCACCACAACAGACCACTACTGACCGACACCACCACAACAGACCACTACTGACCAACACCACCATTACAGACCACTACTGACCAACACCACCATTACAGACCACTACTGACCAACACCACCATTACAGACCACTACTGACCAACACCACCATAACAGACCACTACTGACCAACACCACCATTACAGACCACTACTGACCAACACCACCATTACAGACCACTACTGACCGACACCACCATAACAGACCACTACTGACCAACACCACCATTACAGACCACTACTGACCAACACCACCACTACAGACCACTACTGACCAACACCACCATTACAGACCACTACTGACCAACACCACCACAACAGACCACTACTGACCAACACCACCATTACAGACCAACACCACCATTACAGACCACTACTGACCGACACCACCATTACAGACCACTACTGACCGACACCACCATTACAGACCACTACTGACCGACACCACCATTACAGACCACTACTGACCAACACCACCATTACAGACCACTACTGACCAACACCACCACAACAGACCACTACTGACCAACACCACCACTACTGACCAACACCACCATTACAGACCACTACTGACCAACACCACCATTACAGACCAACACCACCATTACAGACCACTACTGACCAACACCACCATTACAGACCACTACTGACCGACACCACCATTACAGACCACTACTGACCGACACCACCATAACAGACCACTACTGACCAACACCACCATTACAGACCACTACTGACCGACACCACCATTACAGACCACTACTGACCAACACCACCATTACAGACCACTACTGACCGACACCACCATAACAGACCACTACTGACCGACACCACCATTACAGACCACTACTGACCAACACCACCATTACAGACCACTACTGACCGACACCACCATTACAGACCACTACTGACCGACACCACCATTACAGACCACTACTGACCGACACCACCACAACAGACCACTACTGACCGACACCACCACTACAGACCACTACTGACCGACACCACCACAACAGACCACTACTGACCAACACCACCACAACAGACCACTACTGACCAACACCACCATTACAGACCACTACTGACCGACACCACCATTACAGACCACTACTGACCAACACCACCATTACAGACCACTACTGACCAACACCACCATTACAGACCACTACTGACCGACACCACCATTACAGACCACTACTGACCGACACCACCATTACAGACCACTACTGACCAACACCACCATTACAGACCACTACTGACCAACACCACCATAACAGACCACTACTGACCAACACCACCATTACAGACCACTACTGACCAACACCACCATTACAGACCACTACTGACCGACACCACCATTACAGACCACTACTGACCAACACCACCATTACAGACCACTACTGACCAACACCACCATTACAGACCACTACTGACCAACACCACCATTACAGACCACTACTGACCAACACCACCATTACAGACCACTACTGACCAACACCACCATTACAGACCACTACTGACCGACACCACCATTACAGACCACTACTGACCAACACCACCACAACAGACCACTACTGACCAACACCACCATTACAGACCACTACTGACCGAAACTAGAAATCCAGATGAGTCCAGATGAAAACCTCCAGTCCAGAGGGCCACTGGCGGCCAGTGAAACTCCAGCAGTACAGCTCGTCACACAGCTGGCGTCTGTGGTTTGCTCAGCAACAGACGGAACATGTGAACTGTCCATTTCATGTAATCAGGTGTTTGTGGAAACAGGACGCTGTGAGAGCAGCACAGGCTGATATGTGCAGCGGTTCAGAGTCGCTCCTGTTCACACCAGAGTACTGAACTGCATGAGGATGGATGAAGGTGGACTTTAATTCTGTGTGGTCTGAGCGTCTGCTGGTGTCATCGATCTGCTCAGGGACTCTTCCTGCCAGTGCTCGTGTGTGTGTGTTTTATATTTACAGACCTGACTGGCTCACACAGATCTCCTCTATAATAAGCAGACGAGGGTCATCAGAAGCGCTGGGTTGCTGTCAGGAGTCACTGTGACGCATCACCTTCAATAAAGGCCTTTTACTTCACACATCAACATGCTACGATGAGTGCGCCAGCAATCTGCAGTCATTTACCCCACACACACACACACACACACACACACACTCCTGTGAATCAGAGCAGATGATCATTGGTCCTACATTAAACACACGTGCAGCACGTCTGTAGAGCAGAGCAGGAGACCCAGTAGAGAAACTCGGAGGCGGCGTATTAGAGATTATTTTTAATATCAGCTCTATTTTCTGCTTTAGAAATGTCCCGCAGTGAGGACACACTTCACTAGAGTTATGATCGTCTGCTTTCCCCAATAGATCCCTCAATTACACTATTATACATATCATACAGAGCAGATCTTCATCTCAAACCATATTAAAATAAATGCTCATAGATACAAAGTTTAATCAGAATTCTCCACATTAGACCGGTCTGTGAGTCCTCACACACACATACACACACACGCGCGCGCGCGCGCGCACACACACACACACACACACACACACACACACACACACACACACACACACACGTGTAAAGCCATTCTCTTCTAATAAACTATTAAGTGCAAACAAATGTCCTTTATAAAACTATGATTGCAGCATCCAGCTTTCAGATTCAAGACAGAGGATATTGAAGCCGAGTGCGTCTGGCTCTCCGCGTCCGCTGCCTCCTGTTTGTCTTTTGATCCGTTATAGTAGTTAGAAAAATCTAAAGGTCAGTGCAGGGTCCGTCGGGTCAGATCTGTGTGTGAGGCGAACGTAAAAGCTCAATAAAAGGGCTCTGGGATGGAGCGAGTGTGGATTTCTCCAGCCGGGAGTTCTGCGGTTCCTCCTGGACTCGGTGCTTCCACCTCAGAAGCTTGAAGAACACCGGAGGAAATGATGAGAATAACACAGCGAGACGCGTCTGAGGGAACAGCAACAACAGAAGACGAGCTCGAATAAATACTCTGAGCATCAGCAGAGCTCTTCAACACCAGCTCCAGAACCCTGACCGGAGAACCAGCGCACCAGCGGTCCCTCGCTCCCCCACAGGCCACAGATGTGGAGCCGCACACACTGGGCTATACCACTGTCCCGCTGGGGGAGTTCGCCTGCGTCTGAGACGACAACAAACCCTGGAGGAGGAGAAGAAGAGCGGAGTTACAGACCCAGAGGACTACATCTGACACACACACACACACACACACACACACACACACACACACACACACACACACACACACACGTTAATCCTGCATCCCACAACTAAACACAAGCTGGTGTGTGTGTGTGTGACGGTCACAGGTCTGTGTGGGGTTTTCTTTGTGTTGATGTTCAGATGTAAATCAGAGCAGAGTGTGTGTGTGTGCGCACGTGTGTGTGTGTGTATGTACCTACAGTATCAGGCCAGTATGTAGTGGACAGAGGATTTATTGACGACTAGCCCAGGCATCAGTGTCCACTGGGTAGTGGGGCTGATCAGGGCAGCGTCCCGCTACACACTGCAGAGGGGTTCTCCGGTGACCGACTCAGCGCTACACATCTAGACCTGTGTGTTTGAGCTCATGTATGCATGTGTGTTTGTGAATGTTTGGGTTGTGTCAGAACCATTGCAAAACATCTGTGTCTGTAAAGCCTCACAGAACATCTGGAGAACTAGGCCTGGGCTGATAACCATGTTCAAGGTGTGCTGCGGTTTGGAAAAGTGGAGGTTTTAAAGGGTCATGATGTTCTGCAGCGCTCCTGAGCTATGAGGAGGAATGTTCTGTGTTTAGTGTTGTGTTTAGGACAGCAGTGTCTCCAGCAGGAAGATCTCCAAACTGGAGAAACCCGTGTGTTTGATCCTGATGAAGACAGCAGAGGCCATGAGTGATGTGAGGTGTTCACCGCTCCACCATACTGCACACGTCCCACATTTACAGACATTAACAAGAGCATGTGTGAGAGCAGCGAGCACAATACTGTCATTTACATGCAGGATCATCACACCGTCAGTCTCAGACCGGCCCATGCAGAGTCAGAACATCTGCATCTGCAGGACTGGACAGGACGCAGGGTTCCTCATCCTCTATGGACACCGGACTGGAGGACTTGTTAAAACACGGTGTATAATCAGGCGTGTTTGTTCTGAATATGCACATGTAGAGCCGTGAGAGTCCTCCACTGAGTCCCCTGACGCTTCACATCACAGCAGAGATGAAGGAGGAGTGAATCCAGGACTGCTGATATACAAACACAGCTTCTCACATACTGATCAGGAGTTTTGATTTAGATGCACCATTTCACACACACACACACACACACACACACACACACACACACACAGCTGGTCATGCGGGGGGGCTGTGCAGTTGACCGGTCCAGCATCACAGTGAGGATGTGCAGAACTCTCGGGTTAACAGCGCAGGGCGAGCGCTCCTCATCTGCATCTGCTGGAGCTTTACTGAACACGTCTTTAATTATTGATTAGATGAAGACTATACAGGGTTATTTTACCCTTGATTATTAATGCTGAAGATACACTGGGCCGCTTCGGAAATGATGCCGTAAAGGGTCCAACAGGTCAGACGCGGGGTAACTAATCAGGGCGATGGGTTACAGACACAACAGCGCTCAGTATCATCAGCATTATAGACGGGCCAGAACCGGCTCTGCTGTACTGATCTGTGCTTCATTATCTGTTATGCAGATTCACTCAGTCATCTGATCAATCATCAGCATCGGTTGATCTGGACCGGCTCTGCACACCTCCAGCTGTGCCCGTGTGTGTCCACATATGAGAGGATATGAGAGGACGCTCAGAGGTTCATCAATGATGCAGGTATAGAGCGTCATGATGGGATGTGTTTGATCAGGGTTATTTAATGCGGCAGGGTTCGGCATTTGGATCGGCGGGTCTGCTCCCAGTGTCTCGCTCATTACACTAAACTCCGTTACAGATACTCTATCCAGCAGCGTGCAGAGCCAGCGCCATCACAACACTGCGTGAACATGCTCTCCACACCAAGTCACGGAGTATTACGATAGAGATTATTGTGACGGTGGCACACGCTGACACCATCATCAACGGCACATCTCTACTGGCTTAATTACTTCTCGTCTGACGATCTTTACATTGTTTTGTATACGCTGCTAAGCAACACAAGGCACCGAATGGCGACGTAGTGCACATGGTCGAGCATCAATTCGGTCATGGCATGTCGTGGTGCATCCAGTGTGATACCCAATTCAACACCAGCACTTCCCACACAGAAGACTTTAGCTGAGCGGCCCGGTTCTGTGTGCGTGAGAATACTCTGACACAGACCGGCGTGCTCATGTAAAAGGTGTTCAATGCTAAACATCTTTGTTTTAATTGTCTGTTAAATAAGAATAAGAAGTCACTCTGTTGCTGAGGGCCATTTAATCAAATAAAGGACGGTGTTACTTTCTGGACAGAAGGAAATTTAATCGGAGGCATTCCCATGTTGACCTCTTCTTTAAAAAGCCCAGAGAGAGGAAGTGCTGTGATGAACAGAGTCCGCTTTGCACACTTCTGTCTTTATTTACATTCTCATACTGTCCACACGGGGGCAGTAGTGTGCAATCTGTGCTATAGATTATGCAAATATAATCAATTTTGATCAAATTATTCTTAAAAGTCACATTATTGTGTGTGCTGTGGAGAAAAGGATCAATAACTCCTCATCACTGCTGCCCTGTGTGACAGATACTGGAAACTGGATCAAACTTTCATCAAGAAGCTGTGCGTGACACGGACCTTCACACACTGAACCTTCAGCGCTTCTTCAGTTAACGGTGTTCTGCTCTCATGTTCTGCTCTCAGCTGTTTCCACCGTCTGCTGATGGTAAATGAATAACTGAAGTCACCTTTAATTAGTATTTTGCACTTTAATAATATATTTGTTTATTCAATTAAAATGTTTTTCAGGATCTTAATATTTGTTCTTTAATTGTTTTTATATATTCTGATGTAAAAGGTTGACATTTATGCACACAATCATTAATAAACTGGTCGTTTATTTCCATTCTCGCTGTTGCTGCCGTCTGTTCTCAGTTTGATCCGGCCGTTCAGACGTTCTGCTCAACCAAACAGGTGAAAGTGAAGTGCTCATCATTTGTGCTGATGTCAGATTGGTATCGGTATCGGTTTGTACTGAAGGCTGCAATATCGGTATCGTATCGGAAGCTAAAATGTTGTATCGGGACATCCCTAAATCAAAATGTACCTGTCGGGCTCGGGCTCTATCGGGCCAAACTTTCATAGCCCGATTACAGCTCTAGAGTCACACACCAGAGAAGATCACACACTGTACACCTGAACACTTTCATCCACCAGCACCAGCGTGTGTGTGTGTGTGTGTGTGTGTGTGTGTGTGTGTGTGTGTGTGTACTCTGGACGTGTTCATGTTTCCTCAGACACACTCACCACTTTCCCGGGTCGGGCCCATGTGCAGATGAAGCCCTCTTGGCAGGCGGTGACGATGCAGTCCTCCAGGAAGATGAGCACGGTCAGCCGCTCGTGGGCGATCTTCTTGCAGACCAGCGGCTCCAGCAGCGGCACGTCCTCCATGCGGGGGCACAGTGGGGTGCCCAGGGTCTTGGCAGGGTCCGTTTTGGTTTTGGTGAGCAGGTTGAGCTTGTCGCTGCTCTTGCTGCTGATGTGGCCCATGCTGTGGTTGCGCTTGTGGTCTTTGTCGGGGTGCCGCTCCTTGCGCTCGTGCAGAGACAGCGTGGCGAACTTGCTGACGCCGGCGGCCGCGGGGTTCTCGCTGCTCCTGCTGTTGGCGGCGCCGGCGGCCGAGTGCGGGAGACTGTTGGAGCGGGGCAGCGGTGCGGGTAGAGCGTTCCCCGGCGTGTTGGTGCTACTGCCACTGCCGTTAGCGCTGTTAGCTGTGTTGGCGATGAGCGTGCTGCTGCTGGCGGCCGGCGCCGCGCTGGCGTTCATCACGTTGGTGTGTGTCCGTGTGCGGGACAGCGGCAGGTGTGGGAACAGGATGTCCTCCGTCAGATCCCACAGGCACAGCTGCGTGTCCTGCCCCACCGAGCCGAAGCGGTAGGTCACGCTGAGCGGCCGGCTGTCCGTGGAGTTGCGCTTGGACAGGCGGGACTGTGTGCTGTTAGCGCGCTCGCGGCCGCACTGCAGCTGCTCCTGGAAGTCCTCGTCGCTGCCGCTGAACTCCATGGGCTCGCTCTCCTCCACGCTGGTGGTGTAGTGATCGAACGCCACCACGCTCACCCACGACTTGTGACCGTGCCCGCGCGCGATCACCCGGCAGTCCGCGAACGACCACACCGTCACCAGGTCGTCCTCGCCGCCCGCCACGATGTACTTCCCGTCAGGGCTCCAGCACACGCACAGCAGCCCGCCGAAGTAGCTCTTCATGGTGCCGTGCAGCTCCACCGCGTCGAAGTTGAAGACGCGCAGGAAGCCGTCCTGACTGACCACCGCCAGGAACTTCCCGTCCGGAGAGAAGGCAAACTCGTTGAGCGCACCGTCCCCCACCGTCCACTTCAGCAGCGGGTTGCGGGTGGATTTGCTCTTGCAGGTGTGCACGGCGTAGCTCTCGCCCTGCTTCAGCAGCTGGTAGTGCGGCGCGGTGGTGCCGCAGGTGTGCTCCACGTTGTACAGGTACATGCTGCCGCTGGAGTGAGCCACCAGGAACAGACTCTCGGAGCCCGGAACCCACCGCACACAGGTGACCCGCGACTTATCAATCAGCCTCTGTGGAGCACACACACACACGTTACACACACACACACACACACACACACACACACACACACACACACACACACACACACACACACACACACACACACACACACACACACACACACGTTACACACAGGGAGGATCTCCAGACAGTTCATCATACAGAAAGACTAAAATGATCAGCAGGGGTGTAAAATCACTAGCTACAAACACTCAGACTGCAGTGATGGAGTAGTTTATCTCAGGAATTGTCATGTACTCAGTAGTTGTATAGATGTGCACTTCTACTTTCCCATGAGCACATGTTTACTGCAGGATCTGTGCTGTTTCTCCACTACTGTCCTTCATCCTGCGGTCACTACTGTATTATTCCCTGTCTATGCAGGACCGGCGCGTCCATAGAAGCGACCTAGGCGGCTGCCTAGGGCGGCAGAATAGAGAGGGCGGCGTCCGCGACACCTCCGTCACCACCCGCGTCCTCAGTTATATCCACACCAAGAAGATGTCCAAAAACTTGACACACACTGAACTAGGGCTGGGCGATTTAGCCAAAAATCAATTAGGTTTTTTATAAAGTTTGACTGATTCACGATTTCGATTTTTTTTAAGTGTTACACTAGTCTTCTCAAAACATTACAGCAACATGACTGAAGTAACACTCTCTTTAAAGTAACTTGAAAACCCATCTGCTTAAGAAACACTGTATTTTTAATGGCCGTGTCATACAAAAATCAGTCAAGGTGTAAATAAATATAAAACAAATTCACGAGTTAATAGCGTTACTGAAGATTTGAATGAGAAATATTTGTATAGAGATTGCAGTTGCAGGAATACAGAGGCATTTTTGCAAGTTTTGCTGAGTCTAGGACAGATTGTCTGTCAGCTCGGCTTTGGCTTTGTCTTCTTCTGGTTGAATGTCAGGTTGTAAAGCTGCTGCCTTTTCTTAAACAGAGACAGTGGAGGAAAAGCACTGAACATGGAAACTGTAAAGCCTAATTTAACCCAGTGTGTGAAGTTGTGGACGTATAGCAGGAGCAAATACAAGCACCAGATGTGTGTCTAATATAAAATAATATATTTAATCTATTTTTCTTTTTCCCCTTTTAAATATTGATCATGTGATGCGCTTTGCTCCACTCTCTGTGTTATGCTGGCTGATCTGTCTGGTTTTCAGCTAGGTCCGCTAAATGACGTCATGATGGCGGCTACTTTCATTATCGCTGCTGCAGTCCCTCACCTCTGCTCGTGTTCAAACCCAAAGATCAGTGCGTTTTCTCACATGGCAGGCTTTTACATCCTTCATACATGTTGAGATCGAGTTTATCGACTTGATGAGGGAATATCTTGACAATCCACACAGACGTGCAACAAGTAAAATCCTACATGACTTCACGCTTTAACAGGCAGTCAAGCAGGTCGCACACCAGAAGCGCCGCGACACGGCGCGGACATGACAGTTTAAACTATCACACACCAGACGCGCACATTCACATGATATTTAACATGAAATAATCAGATGGCGCTCTGTGGCGCGGCTGAAATGAAAACTGCTTCGTGAATCGTGGCTGGGCGGCGTCGGTGTGTGTATAGAAACCGGTTTAGAATTCTATAATCAATGGCGTGGTGCTGTGTGGCGCCGAGAGGCGCTTCTGGTGTGCTTCCTGCTTCATACAGAGAGTGAACCCAAGCGCATTGGTGCCATCATAATGTATTAAATATAAATATATTTTAACAATCACGATTTCTTGATTTGATTCAAAATTAAATTGTCTTAAAACGTAAATTTGAATTAATGAAAAAATAAATAAATAAAAATTCGCCCAGCCCTACACTGACCCAGAGACTGTTCAGAGGATGTCACTGATGAGAAGATGGCGGATGTTTACTGTCAGATTAGTGTTGTACACCAACACCATAGAGACGTCGCAGTTTGTTTGGAAATGAAAATCAGGTTGACGTCAGAATTCAACGTCAGGCCGATGCCAATGTGCAACCTAAAATCAACCAAATATCAACGTCTAATGATGCTACAGCTTGACGTTGTGTTGATGTTAGCACTATGACGTCTATCAGATGTTGGATTTTGGTTGCCATACCTGATGAATAAATGTCAGTGTTTGACGTCAGCATGACGCTGGTTTAAGATGTCGGCTCGACATTGGATTTTGGTCACTTTCTAACAACCTAATATCAACATCATTACTGGACATCAAAATAACGTTATCCTCAGACTCTGACTGAACATTGTTCACCTGACATCACAGCCTAAATCTAACCCAATATTACCGTCTTATGCTGTTGTGTGTGTGCTGGACATCACTAGATGCACTACAGAATGTGACGTTTACACACACATCCTCAAATGACATGTAAACGCCTCACCTCCATACAGCGTAATGCTCTACTCAATACTCCTGTGCACTTTTGAAAGCTCTACTGTTTACTCTGGGTAATATTCACAGCAGATGCTGTTTCTCTACTGCACTACACTTCTAGGCGAGTTCTGCTGTTGTTAGTGGAGTATGAGGTTACTGTACTCCATCCACCACTGGAAATCAGTGTGTTGACTGTTCTTCTAAGACAGAGGTGTCTAAACTCGGTCCTGGAGGGCCGGCGTCCTGCAAAATTTAGTTCCGACCCCAATCAGACACACCTGAGCTAGCTGATCCAGCTCTAACTGGGCCTTCTAGAAACATCAGGGAATCAGCAGATCAAGCACACCAGCACATCCTCACGAGAGCATTAGAAAACCACAGAAGATCTCCGCTAATGACTCGCTGTGAAATGTGTTTTACAACATCCTCGTTTAGACAGACGCCGTCAAACACTCAGCCCAAATGCTCAGAGGAAGCTAAAAACATCCTGACTCTCCGTATCGGCTACATGACACTTCATCATTTCAGGATGTGCAGATTATTCTGTGATCTGTAGGAAAGTGTTCAGTGTTTCAGCACAGATGAGCCAGTAATACAATATAGCCGATATTTCAGTGCTCAGCAGATATCCTCTCATTAAACTCTACAGTTAACATTTTACATAAAGGCTGCTCCAGAATGTACTGTTAAGGCTTGGTTGTGTTTATAAGACGTAAAGCAGTGTGTGCTCATGCTTCACTTGAAGGAATCGAGGAGGCGTCTGAACTGGAGCTGTAGTCAGGCTGTAAAAGTTAGGCCCGATAGAGCCCGAACCCGACAAGTACATATTGAAGGACAGCTTTAAAAAAGCCCGAACCCATTATCCAAATGTGCACATGCACAGCTCTCTTGCCTTTTTTCATCAATGAGTCCTTATACGCGTTAACATTACTTATCCAGAACACAGCCTACAGGCCAAGACAGAACAAAACACATGAAGTGAGTCCTCTGTAACATCTCAGCACTCTGAACAGGCCTGGGTGCATACATGTAGCCTTTAAACTGGCCAACGCATTAATAAAAATAACTCTTTCCTCGCAAATTAATTAAAATAAACTCTACATGATGACGGGTATTAGGCAATCATGTAATGAAGATAAAGTGAGGGATTTGTTTTGCCACTTCTCTTCACAGTAAGGCGATGGTGAAGCTGAATATTGAGAGTAATGCAGCGTTAGCCTGTACACTCTGACTACATGAGGATTTTATGGTTTAATTTTAATATTTAGTTATAATTTGAAATTCTTCACTCATCAAGATTAGTCTCTGAGGAACATTACTGAATCCACTGTAGCTGGCTTTAGTGCAGTCCAGCTCTGAACACTCGCTCACTGCTGCTGCCGCTGGCCGGGATGCTCTACTGAACACTTGCTCACTGCTGCTGCTCTGGCCGGGATGCTCTACTGATCACTCGCTCACTGCTGCTGCTCTGGCCGAGATGCTCTACTGAACACTCGCTCACTGCTGCTGCTCTGGCCGGGATGCTCTACTGAACACTCGCTCACTGCTGCTGCTCTGGCTGGGATGCTCTACTGATCACTCGCTCACTGCTGCCGCTGGCCGGGATGCTCTACTGAACACTCGCTCACTGCTGCTGCTCTGGCTGGGATGCTCTACTGATCACTCGCTCACTGCTGCCGCTGGCCGGGATGCTCTACTGAACACTCGCTCACTGCTGCTGCTCTGGCTGGGATGCTCTACTGATCACTCGCTCACTGCTGCCGCTGGCCGGGATGCTCTACTGATCACTCGCTCACTGCTGCTGCTCTGGCTGGGATGCTCTACTGATCACTCGCTCACTGCTGCCGCTGGCCGGGATGCTCTACTGAACACTCGCTCACTGCTGCTGCTCTGGCTGGGATGCTCTACTGAACACTCGCTCACTGCTGCTGCCGCTGGCCGGGATGCTCTACTGAACACTCGCTCACTGCTGCTGCCGCTGGCCGGGATGCTCTACTGAACACTCGCTCACTGCTGCTGCTCTGGCTGGGATGCTCTACTGATCACTCGCTCACTGCTGCCGCCGGCCGGGATGCTCTACTGAACACTCGCTCACTGCTGCTACTCTGGCTGGGATGCTCTACTGATCACTCGCTCACTGCTGCTGCTCTGGCCGGGATGCTCTACTGATCACTCGCTCACTGCTGCTGCTCTGGCTGGGATGCTCTACTGATCACTCGCTCACTGCTGCCGCTGGCCGGGATGCTCTACTGAACACTCGCTCACTGCTGCTGCTCTGGCTGGGATGCTCTACTGAACACTCGCTCACTGCTGCTGCCGCTGGCCGGGATGCTCTACTGAACACTCGCTCACTGCTGCTGCTCTGGCCGGGATGCTCTACTGATCTGGCTGATTCAGCATGTTTTGGGGAGGACTGTTTGTTCATCTTCTGTCAGCTCGCTGTACATCACTGTTTAACGCTCTACCGTAATACGCAGTGTATGAGCGACCGCTGAAATACCCTACCGGCTAGAATGACTGTTCTTATTGAACTAGCGGCCGGCCTGACCGCAGTCAACACTCGCTCTGTTGGACTTCTCTGTCATCATCTGTTTCACCTGGATGGAGTTTAATGTTGTAACAAGCGATTTGATTACTCTTTTCACACTAATCGAAATGCATCACATGACTGATTATTTACTCTGCAAGGCCGGCCTGACCCAACCCGGTCTACACTGACAGAAATGAAGTGGGGTTTGGGCACAGATCTTCAGCTCTAGACTCAGTATCATTGTTAGGTCGAGCTGCAAACAATGCAGGGATTAACCTGGACCTGCTATGACCGGCTGCTGCAACGTCCCGCAGCTGCTTTCCTCCGTTCATGAGCGACTCGATGGCTTTGAGCACCCTGATCACTGACGAAAGGGTGTTTATGCTGAATTTACACATTCCCTCATCGCCACGTCGTTAAATTCACACTTTCCCATCTCTGCTCACATCAACAACGGCGTGATGACAGCACGCAGCTGCAGACCCACGCAAGCGTCTGTAGCCCACCTACCATAATAATCTGATAAATCCCGGAGACGGTCATTCCTCCCCTGTTCCACACACACTGAATTAATCAACCATGAGACGTTTAACGGTGGACCCCTGTGCTTTCCTGTCGTCATTAAACACAGCACACACTGATGATCCCGTCGCCATCATGTGCATCTGCACTCGACTGCAGACCCTGCTGCGGTCATGCTCACTCCTGTACTGATGATGACCAGAGAACACTCTACAGCGGGCGTCACCAGCCCCCGGTGCCCTGCAGGGTTCAGCTCCAACTCAACACCTCACACACACCTGCCTGAGTCCTACAAGAGTACCGAGTAAATGATGCAGCGCTGCGTGATGACCAGCATTAATGAGCAGCGGGGTGTGTGTGCGTGTGTGTGTGTGTGTGTGTGTGTGTGTGCGTCACCTCCTCATTGAAGAGTTTGCTGGTCTCCTTCTTGATTGGGTCGATGAGTTGCACCTGTCCCGCAGAGAAGCCCACCAGCAGACACACACTCTCCGCCGTCGCCGTCAGGTGGTTGAAGTCGTGGCAGGTGGGCTGCGTCCCCTTATAGATGCGCTTATCAATGGGTTTACTGAGGTCTGCGGCCTGCACACACACACACACAGTCAACAACACACACACACAGTCAACAACACACACATACACAGCACAGCTCTATCACTCACACTCAGTCAACAACACACACACACACACACACACACACACACTGAACTCACTATTTCACGATCAACACACTCCTGTCAAAAACACTCACGCGCACGCGCGCACCCAACTGTTGACACGCAGAGCAGTGTGTTTGTTTATGTGTGTGTGCGCGGCAGTGTGTGTAGTCTGAGTGTGTACCGGTGTGTATGTAAATCCTGTGTGTGTCAGTGTTTGTGTAGAGTGTGTTTGTGTGTGACAGTGTGTGTTTTGTCAGCAGTGCTGTACAGTTAATGCTCTCAGTGTTTCAGTGACATATGCGTGTGTGTGTGTGTGTGTGTGTGTGTGTGTGTGTGTTCCGTCACCTTCCGCACGCCTTTATAGATGTAGAAGTAGAGTTCTCGGCCCACATTGAAGCAGATGCGCTCCCCGTTACCGGACTGGTCGTTGACGTTGACGAACGACACTCTGACGGGGTTGGAGCCCTGCGAGTTGAACGGAACCCGGTTCGGTCGGCTGTACTCGGAGTGCGACAGGAGTTTATAAGCGCCTTCCCGCGTGCTGAACTGACTCTTGATCTCGTTCATCTCCTTCCCTCCTCCCTCCGCCGCCATCTTTGACATTTACGTTCATCCTTCCGCAGGCCGGATGTGACGCGACGCGCATGCGAGAAAACACGGCGCGCCTGAGGGTCGCTTCCGGTCGCGCAATTCTGTGTGAGGGGAAACCGCGGGAAATCTGCAGCGCGGGGATATAGTCTCATTCCTGCCCAAGCACAGCCCGTTCCCGGTGTCCCTCATTATGCAGATTAATCTGTTCATTAACGAGTGAAGATCATTACAGTGAACACACACACACACACACACTGCAGTGAAGATCATTACAGTGAACACACACACACACACACACACACACACTGCAGTGAAGATCATTACAGTGAAAACACACACACACACACACACTGCAGTGAAGATCATTACAGTGAACACACACACACACACACACACACACACTGCAGTGAAGATCATTACAGTGAACACACTAAACCCAGAGTACAGCTCCAGTCGGCTTCAGGGAGATTCAGGGCACTACTTTCATCAGAAACAGACACACACACACACACTCTCTCTCACACACACACACACACACACACACGCCGGTGATTGGCTGCTGCAGTATAAAGGCAGGTGTGCTCAGTCAGATGGGAGTGTGTGTGTGTGAGTTGATCGATCAGGTTGACTGGAGCTGATCAGGTATGGCTGAGCTGATCAATAGCGGTGTCCAGGCGGATGTGGTCTGCAGACTGGCCTTCACTTACATGGTGAGATTCAGGCCAACATCCGCCTTCATTACTGAAGCACTTCCGTTTCTGACTGCAGCTGGCAATCCGCAACACACACACACACACACACACACACACACACACACACACACACACACACACCTACGCACAAACTGATACACACACGTGTAACCCTGCCGGTCCTACACCACCCAACCCGCTCCGAGCTGGGATCGAACCAGCGACCTTCCGCATGGTAGTCGGTTGCTTTAACTAGGAGTCGGACCATGACCTCCAGCGTCTGTCTCACCTGCACAGCACTTCACTAGCTGACCTCCGTTACACACACACACACACACACATCCACATGCTTCTGTGTGTGTGTCTGTTTACTCTTGACGTGTGTGTGTGTGTGTGGCAGGAGATGTGTAAAGTGGACTCCAGTTCAGACTCTGAGTCAGAGAACCGCAGATGGTCTGACGTCAGCAGCAGTAAGGTATATCTGATGATGATGATGATGAAGCACAAACACACACACTCACACACACACTCTCTCTCTCTCTCTCCTCTTGTGTTGTGTCAGGGCTGTGAGAGCAGCACTCCAGAGAACAGAGGAGCTCGGAGGAGACTGCAGCGCATCAGCGGACCCAACTACCAGCAGGTCAACACACACACACACACACACACACACACACAGCTCTTCTCTTCTCGAGTTCTGATCTTCACCTCCATCACTGCAGCAGATGAACACGGTCCGCTCATGCTAACCCACACTAGCATCATTACCTGAACACATGTACACACTCGGGGTCCGGCTGGTCAGGTGTGTGTGTGTATGTGTGTGTAGCTGTGTGTGTGTGTGTGTGTGTGTGCTTAGCTGTGTGTTCAGCATCTGCTTGAGTCTCCGCAATAAAGCTCCAGCAAACCCATCCTGACGCTGCCCGGCGCTCCTCTGTCCGGGCCCGCTTCAGTTCCGCAGGACTCTGAGGATGTGTGTGTCAGTCGCTCTCTGCAGAGCATCTCCATCAGGTCGAGGTCAGGACTGTGTCTGGGCCACTCCGGGTGTGTGTTCCCCTGTTGAAGCGGTTCTGCTGGATCTCCTGCCTCTGCTGAGCTGTTGGACTGACGCTGTACGGTTCCTGCTGAACGCAGAGTTCCTCTATCCAGCACTGACAGCGACGCGTCCGGACCCTGCGGCGGCAAACAGACCCAAACCCCAACAGCCCTCCAGCATACCTCACAGCCGGGCCGAGCTTCCAGGCCCATAGCCCGGGGGGTTCAGGATGCTCGATAGACCCACCCTCCCTCTGACGGTCCATCATGGGGCCATTCCTGACAGAACAAACTCTGAGCACACCGAGCAGCAGCAGACTAATGTAAACAGAGCAACTCTGGTGGAGGACCGGCCCGGCCCGGCTTACACTCCTGATGATCATCTACAACTGGTGCAGCAGATCCCCAGTGCTGATGATGAGGATGATGATGAGGATGATGATGGTGATCAGTGTTTCAGGGAAGTGTTCATCCTGTTTCTGCAGTTCTGATCTCTACATTATGAACAGTGCAGAGCCGCCGCGGTGCAGGTGATCGTGGGTTATTGTGTGGATGTGTGCTGCTAGTGTGAGCAGACGGGGTTTATCTGTCAGTGTCAATTCAAACACAGCACAAAAGACACACACACAGAGAGTGTGTGTGTGTGTGTGTGTGTAACGGTGTGTTGTGTTTCAGACTCTGGACCCGTATGACGGCAGCTCGGAGGACTCCGCCTCCTCTTCTGAAGCCTCTGTCCCGCAGGGGCCTGGCAGCGCAGGTCTGAGATCAGCCGTTCAGCAGGGTGCGGGCGGTGCGGTGGGCAGAGCAGCAGGTCTCAGGTCAGCAGATGTCCAGATGCCCTCCAGCGGCTCTGAGCTGGATCTCTCCGACTCCGGCTTCACCAGCAGGTCCTGGATCAGCTCTCCTGGAGCGCACACACCGCTGCCCGCAGCACACACACACACACCGCTGCCCGCAGCACACACACACACACCGCTGCCCGCAGCACACACACACACACCGCTGCCCGCAGCACACACACACACACCGCTGCCCGCAGCACACACACACACACCGCTGCCCGCAGCACACACACACACACCGCTGCCCAAGAGGAAGTTCTTCATCCCTGCAGGAGAGCCGGAGGACGGGATGCGCAGGAAGAGGAAGTGTGTGAGTGACATGGAGCTGGAGACGGCAGCGCTCTGAACACACACACACACACACACACACACACACACTGAGCACTTGTTTGATGGTGAAGTCTCTCTCTGAGGTCAGTGCAGCAGATTGAGCATCTCTGATGTGTGAGAAATAAAGGATCTGACCTCTGACCTCTGCCTCCTGCTGTCTCACCCTCACAGGAGCCGCTGGAACACTCATGAGCTCACACACACACACACACTGTACCGCTGCGCTACTGACACACACACACTGTACCGCTGCGCTACTGACACACACACACACACACACACACACTGTACCACTGCGCTACTGACACACACACACACACACACACTGTACCACTGCACTACTGACACACACACACACACACACTGTACCGCTGCGCTACTGACACACACACACTGTACCACTGCGCTACTGACACACACACACACACACACTGTACCACTGCACTACTGACACACACACACACACACACAGTACCGCTGCGCTACTGACACACACACACACACACACTGTACCACTGCGCTACTGACACACACACACACTGTACCACTGCACTACTGACACACACACACACACACACAGCCGTGCTGTCATTGGTCTGCCGTGTGTGTGTGTGTGTGTGTGTGTGTGTGTGTGTGATGTCCTGCAGTGTTGCGGGGCATTATCAGGTGTATGGTTAACAGCAGACTCTGTGTGTGTGTGTGTGTGTGTGTGTGT
>NC_141037.1:160000-162500 GCF_052040795.2 Danio rerio
ACACGTGTTGATGGTGTTATCAGCAGCAGGGTGGATTACTGTAACAGCCTTCCCAAACACACAGACGTCCAGAACCAGAACATCAGAGCCATCACAGCTGTCAGGTCACTCAGACCCATCTACACTAGACACTCCTGGAGTTCAGTCAGAGCAGGGGGATCTGCTTTCAGCTGTAACAGCGCCCCCTGCTGCTGCAGTCAGAGAGGATCAGATGTGCTCCAGCATCAGGGCTGAACACACGTCTGTGTAGCGGAGCCTGTACTGGATCAGCACCGTGCGGCGGCTCACACATCACACCACTCGTCTCTCTGCTCTTCTATCTCCTGTTCAACACATCTCATCTGCATTTTTAATCTGTTTTAATTCTCTAATAATCTAGACTCACCATATTCCCTACACCGCACAGACCTTATAACACCAACCTCTGAGTAAACACTTGCAGGCCGCAGGAAAGCTGTATGTGTGAGGAATCTTTATTTCACTCGTTTAACCCCGAGCACAGCAGAGAGCCTCCGACTATATGCTGCTGGGAGAATTCAGTAAGTTTGCTCTGGACTATAGACAGTGGGAAGCTGAAGGTGCGAGTGTCGTCTGAGACATTTAAAGCATCGACAACACGCATCTACATTTCACACAGCAGTACAGTCTTCATAGGTGAAGATGATGCCGTCACAAATGACTAAATGATCTTCTGCTGAATAAATGCTCTGAGCTGTGGATATGTGCACGTCAGTGATGATGACCGCATGCTGATACTCTCCGCCAGAGAGAGCCTGAGACGGGCTGCAGACGCTGTGCATAACCCGGTGCTGTGATGAGGTTACCTGCAGAAGAGCTCAGTCCAGACAGTGTTGACTTGCATGAATTTAATGTCTGAATATTTTAAACGGTCATGCTGCAATAAATAAACAGGATATAAAATAAATGAGTGAAGTTATTTCACTTTAAACTTTCACAAAAGAGTAATTAAATATGATTAATTCAGCTTAAACACCATAATGGTGTACTCTGACATCAGCTTTTAGTAAGTCTGCAAACACAGCCCATTTTAGGCAGAGAACTGAAGTCGTGCGTCCTGTACAGCACTATTAATCGTGTACAGAACAACGTCAATATCCATCATCATCATCACACATGCGGACACGCTACTTTCCCATCTGTTCTCGAACACCACCGCTCCAACAGACATCAGTCCAGATCAGTGTTGTGCAGAGAATGATCACAGACACGCTCATCTGGGTATCCGTGACGGAGCAGTGTGCTGAACAGGGCTGGTCTACGCTACTCGTCTCGTTTATTCCTGTTCATGAAGCACTGTGACCTGCCACTGTGTGTGTTTAGTGTGCTGTAGATCAGGGATTCCCAAACTGTATTCCGGGACCCACCTAGGCAACTAACTCAATCTCAAGACCCCCCATAATATTGTAATATGGAGAAACGGGTAAAAATGTCTCCGTTCAAATCAGTCAAGAATATATGGTGAGCGGCTGTTTGGATTTTGGGATTGGATATGCACATAATGAGGCTGAAGTGCTGTTTGTGGGATGCTGGCTGTAACTCTGATCATTTTTTTGTTGATAAAGATCCTCTTCCTTATTTAGAGGAGAATATGATCAACCTTTGATTAAGCCCCTGGATGATGATCAAGCCCCGTCACATCTCAGTAAACTCCACTGCTGGTGTAGTCATCAGAAACTAAATGGCTTATTGATCGACTACTGCAAGCTGGGAAAACGTCAGATAAATATGGCAATGCAGTTAACATTAATGCTGAATAGATCTAATATTTACACATTTGCTGGAGGAAGGAATGATGGGGGTAGTTACATTAATATTACTATTTTCCTTAACATCTATTCTGACGTTTCTGACGTTAACACTAACAAACAGCACTATAGATATTTATTGATTAGCAATCTGTCAACGCTGGGATGTAAAAAATATGGGACAACACATAGCTTCAATACATAGCAAACATTAGAAAATATTGACAATACAATAAGAGGTTTAGCCTATTAAAATCAATGGCCTATCCAGAATTAAATAAAGCTGTAAAATCTGTTTCACTTTTAATTGTATTTGCATATTGATTAAAGTTACTGTAGTTATTTAGTGAAGAGCAGCAGATCAATCTCTCATTGTGTTTTGCTTGATATTAGAGGTGTTCATGTGAGAATGCACAGATCTATAATGAAGCACTCCACTACTTTAGTAACTGTTTGTGCTCATTTAAGAGAAAATTAGTAGTGTTTAAAATAAAACACGCAGGACGGAGCAAATAATAAATAAATAAATAAACTAAAATAATAAGCACTTTCCCGACGGTCCCTTACTGAGAGCTCTGCTCAGCGCGAGCTCTCCCGGCTAAACGCAGATTGTGAGAGCTCAAACGGAGCAGTGCTCATAATGTCGAGCGAACAAAAGAAAAAGACCGCTGTGAAACAGAACCAGCTTTGGTTTTTTGTAGGAAACACACTTTAGATCTTTTTAGGGTAAGAGG
>NC_141037.1:167500-175000 GCF_052040795.2 Danio rerio
GGCACAGAACACATGAGCACCGGCGTGCCCGGCTTCACCTGCGCACACACACTGCATTACTGCTGGATCTGCATGAGCACACACACAGACAGACACATGCACAGACACAGGTGTGTACCTCGCTGTCCACGATGTTGGCCAGGTCGAGTGGCTGGTCTATGATGGCCATGAAGTTCTCTCCCATCACTTTAGACACGAAGATGTGAGACATCGCCAGCAGACGGTCCGGCCGGAACGCCTGGATCAGCAGCAGCTGGTGGACAGCCTGACCAATCACAGCTGCGCACATGCACACACACACACACACACACACACACACACACACAGATCATGCCTTTAGCTTCAAAGAATACAGCAGTGTGTGTGTGTGTGTGTGTGTGTGTTTGTGTGTGTGTGTGTGTGTTTGAGTGCTGGACGTCTTCTATCAGTTTGTGTGTTGAACTCACTGGATGTCTTCTCCTCCGTCCACAGGTACGGCACCGACAGCTCTGGAGAGTTACTCTCCAACCACATGAAGATTTGCTGCAGACAAAAGCAGAGAGTCAGACACACTCAGACTGATGTGGGGTCAGGGGCAGACTGATCCAGGGTCAGGGGTAGACTGATGTGGGGTCAGGGATAGACTGATGTGGTGTCAGGGGTAGACTGATGTGGTGTCAGGGGTAGACTGACCAGGGGTCAGGGGTAGACTGATCTGGGGTCAGCGGTAGACTGATCTGGGGTCTGGGGTAGACTGATCTGGGGTCAGGGGTAGACTGATCTGGGGTCAGCGGTAGACTGATCTGGGGTCTGGGGTAGACTGATCTGGGGTCTGGGGTAGACTGATCTGGGTTCAGGGGTAGACTGATCTGGGGTCAGGGGTAGACTGCTCTGGGGTCAGGGGAAGACTGATGTGGGTTCAGGGGTAGACTGATCTGGGGTCTGGGGTAGACTGATCTGGGGTCTGGGGTAGACTGATCTGGGTTCAGGGGTAGACTGATCTGGGGTCAGGGGTAGACTGCTCTGGGGTCAGGGGAAGACTGATGTGGGTTTAGGGGTAGACTGATCTGGGTTCAGGGGTAGACTGATCTGGGGTCAGGGGTAGACTGATCTGGGGTCAGGGGTAGACTGCTCTGGGGTCAGGGGTAGACTGATCTGGGGTCAGGGGTAGACTGATGTGGGGTCAGGGGTACACTGATCTGGAGTCAGGGGTAGACTGATCTGGGGTCTGGGGTAGACTGATCTGGGGTCTGGGGTAGACTGATCTGGGGTCAGGGGTAGACTGATCTGGGGTCAGGGGTAGACTGATCTGGGGTCAGGGGTAGACTGATCTGGGGTCAGGGGTAGACTGATCTGGGGTCAGGGGAAGACTGATGTGGGGTCAGGGGTAGACTGATCTGGAGTCAGGGGTAGACTGATCTGGGGTCTGGGGTAGACTGATCTGGGGTCTGGGGTAGACTGATCTGGGGTCAGCTGTAGACTGATCTGAGGTCAGGGGAAGACTGATGTGGGGTCAGGGGAAGACTGATCTGGGGTCAGGGGTAGACTGATCTGGGGTCAGGGGTAGACTGATCTGGGGTCTGGGGTAGACTGATCTGGGGTCAGCTGTAGACTGATCTGAGGTCAGGGGAAGACTGATGTGGGGTCAGGGGTAGACTGATCTGGGGTCAGGGGTAGACTGATCTGGGGTCTGGGGTAGACTGATCTGGGGTCAGCTGTAGACTGATCTGAGGTCAGGGGAAGACTGATGTGGGGTCAGGGGAAGACTGATCTGGGGTCAGGGGTAGACTGATCTGGGGTCAGGGGTAGACTGATCTGGGGTCTGGGGTAGACTGATCTGGGGTCAGCTGTAGACTGATCTGAGGTCAGACACTCACCTCGTCAGCCTGTACTTTGGTCTCCAGGTCTTTAAATGCCGGCAGTCGGCTCAGTCGCACCATGGCCTCAGCCTGCTCCCCGGTCAGACCCTTCAGCTTGGGCGCGCTAACACCGCTCTGCACCATCTCTTTACCCCGCAGGAAGTGCTGGAATTCCGCATCAAACGACGGCTCACTGGAAAACACACAACACACCACACTTCATCTTTCTGTAGCGCTCTTACAGTGAAGACTGGGTCAGAAACAGGAGAGCAGATGAAGAACAGAGCACAGGAACACTCCAGCACACCATAGCAGTGCACATGCTGGAGGAGCTCTGGATAAACCAACACCATTCAGTTCAGGATAAAGCAGATGACAGACGAGGAGCGACAGACTCTGGGATCTGGTGTATAGAAAGCGAGGCTGGTGTTTCTGTACCTGACCAGGCTCTTCAGGTAGATGCGGGCCAGCAGCACAGCAAACGTGATGTGATCCTGATGCAGCATTCCTCGAGCAACTCGGTTAAACGCCACCTGAACAGACAGAGACAGAAAATAAACAACATCTCCATTATTGCAGGAGTAACTGAGCTGTCAGAACACACACACACACACACACACACACACACCTCTGAGAGAGGGTGAAGCAGCAGCAGTCGAGACTAAACACACTCATTATAAGATTACTCCTTCTGTGAATACAGCAGTGAGTGTGTATCTCTGCAGCCGGCCGCTCACACACAGCACTCGATCAGAGTCATACAACTATAACAGCATCAGTTTAATTTAACAGTGTGTGTGTGCACCTGGAACAGGTCTTTGGTGATGAGCGACAGGCGCTGTGTGTGGTCGCTGACACTCTTCAGGCTGGAGTTCTCGTACAGCACAGTGTGGTAAATGTCCAGGAAGAGGTGCAGAGAGTACTGGTACAGGAAGTGCATCTGTGAACACACACACAGCATTAGCTACAGCTCGCTCACACACAGACTCACTCTCTCACACACACACCTGGTTGAGCGCCTCCATGGTGAAGTATATGCTGCTGCAGGCGGTGGAGAGCGACAGGTACTGCTGCGACACCGACTCCACCTCCTGCATCACGATGTCCGTCTCCTCCACCTTGCGCGTCACCTCAGCCGCCTCCTTCTTCAGGTTCTCCAGCGTAGTGATGATGGTGTCGTCATCCAGGATACGACCCTTGACCTCATTCAGCGCCTGCAGCAGAGACTTCTCCAGCTGACGGAGACGGAGCTGGAACTCACCTGAGGAGAGCGAGAGGGCAGAGTCAGCAGACGGAGGGGGAGACAGACAGACAGACAGACAGAGGATCAGACAGACAGACAGAGGGTCAGACGGACGGACAGAGGATCAGACGGACAGACAGAGGATCAGACGGACGGACAGAGGGTCAGACGGACGGACAGAGGGTCAGACGGACGGACAGAGGATCAGACGGACGGACAGAGGATCAGACGGACGGACAGAGGATCAGACGGACGGACAGAGGGTCAGACGGACGGACAGAGGGTCAGACGGACGGACAGAGGGTCAGACGGACGGACAGAGGGTCAGACGGACGGACAGAGGATCAGACGGACGGACAGAGGATCAGACGGACGGACAGAGGGTCAGACGGACGGACAGAGGGTCAGACGGACGGACAGAGGGTCAGACGGACGGACAGAGGGTCAGACGGACGGACAGAGGGTCAGACGGACGGACAGAGGGTCAGACGGACGGACAGAGGGTCAGAAGGATGGACAGAGGATCAGACGGAAAGACAGAGGATCAGACGGACGGACAGAGGGTCAGACGGACGGACGGAGGATCAGAAGGACGGACAGAGGATCAGACGGAAAGACAGCGGGTCAGACGGAAAGACAGAGGGTCAGACGGACAGACAGAGGGTCAGACGGACGGACAGAGGATCAGACGGACGGACAGGGGATCAGACGGACGGACAGGGGATCAGAAGGACGGACAGGGGATCAGAAGGACGGACAGGGGATCAGAAGGATGGACAGTGGGTCAGACGGAGAGACAGAGGATCAGACGGACAGCGGGTCAGACAGACAGACAGAGGGTCAGACGGACATACAGAGGATTAGACGGACAGACAGGATCAGACGGACAGACAGAGGATCAGACGGACAGAGGATCAGACGGACAGAGGATCAGACGGACAGAGGATCAGACGGACTGAGGATCAGACGGACAGAGGATCAGACGGACAGACAGAGGATCAAACATACAGAGGATCAGACAGACAGAGAGAGCGTCAGACGGAAAGGCAGCGGGTCAGACGGACAGAGGATCAGACGGACAGAGGATCAGACAGACAGAGGGTCAGACAGACAGAGGGTCAGACAGACAGAGGGTCAGACAGACAGAGGGTCAGACAGACAGAGGGTCAGACAGACAGACAGAGGGTCAGACAGACAGAGGATCAGACAGACAGAGGATCAGACAGACAGAGGATCAGACGGACAGACAGAGGATCAGACGGACAGAGGGTCAGACAGTCAGTTGTTTACCCTGCAGCTTGAGCAGGTCCGAGCGCTTTTCGTCCACGTCGGGCCGCTCCGCCTTCAGCACCTCGTTCAGACACTGGCTCTGCAGACTGCTGCGGGTCACCGTGAAGTTCACGAAGGTCACACGCGAGCAGAGGTCAGGGGGGAACTCCACCTGCGCGCACACACACAATCATATCGCCCATCATTAGGGAACTGGAGGATGATGGCAGTGTGTGTCTGTATCCTGTGCTCACTGACTCACACACACTCCTATTAAACCGTCAGAGTGAGACGGGCAGGCAGGCGGGGGTAATATGGGCTGCGGTTTAATGACTCTGGGATAATCTGCGTCCACATGACCATCCTGTGTTGGTCTGTATGCATGTATGAGTGTGCGTGCGTGTGTTTGTGTGTGCGTACCGTGGGGTCTCTTGTGGACAGGAAGATGACGAATGATGGAGACAGGTCGATGTCCTGGTCCCCTAGTGTGATGAGCACACGGCCGCCGGTCCTACGCACCTCGCGGTTCAGCACTGGGTTCAGGATGGGGTCGTAGCTCTCCACGTCCTGCAGGAACAGCACAGGTGAACACACACACACTCACTTGCACATGCGTGTGCGCACACACACACACACACACACACACACACACACACACACACACACACCCCACACCCCACACCCCACACCCCACACCCCACACCCCACACCCCACACCCCACACGTACCTGCACCAGCAGAGGGTTCCCGAACCGCAGAGCGCTCTCCAGATTCTTGCGGAAGGCGTCGTCCAGGAAGCTGGTGCGCGTGATCTTCTTATCCTTATACTCATTCATGATGAACTCTGTGGCCTGACCGGAGGGGTCGATGATCAGCGGATACCTGCGCGCACACACACACCTGTCAGTGTTCCGGTGTATAGGGATGTAATGATTGACATGACCCAGGCAGAGCCTCACCTGTTGAAGCGCTTCAGCATGATGGCGTTCTCTGTGCACAGGTCGTCGGCGGGCAGTGAGTTAGCCTGCCAGCGCAGCCGCTCGTCCGCATTGGACAGATACTCGGTCCTGGCGATGTCTGTGCGGAACTGCAGAACAGGACAGGGTTACTCTGTCTGTACAGCACACACTGACCCACCCTCATCATGATGCTGCCCACTGACTATCATCATCACACGTTTATGCTAGGTATGCTCAGAATAAGCCATGATACTTTGAGCAGGATCGTGAAGCAGAAAGGAGGGATAATGAGTCCAGGAGGCAACCAACACTCATGGTCAAGAACTAATGTTATGAAGCCTTAAGCCCGGCTCACACTGTGAGATTTCCGCCACGGTTCTGTCATCTGAGACAAATTTGGGAATCCTGAAAGATTCCTGAAATCCTGGGCTAAAATCTTTGCTCTTTGATCGTGGGTTTGATGTGTTGACAGAACGCTGCTAGTGCCTGTTGCCATCACTTTTCCTCTGATGTAGTTCTGGCAGTGTCAGGAGATTTGCAGTCTGACATACTGCAATCCTTCAGGATTATACAGATCCTGAAGATTATATGAGATACCTCCCTGGCTCAGACAACAGCTAATTCTATAAAACACATATCTTTATTGTATTATATAAAAAAAAGTCATCATTAATATTCATGCAAATGTCTTCGCAGATCACTCCAGTTGTGTCTTTACACTGTTTTTCAGTTACATTTAGGATAGATTTTATTTAGAAAAATTGTAAAATATAAAAAATAATATTATTATTAATTGTATAGTAATAATAACATAATAATAATAATAATAATAATAATAATAGTATAACAATAATGATAATATTAATAATTGTATAATAATAATTGCATAATAATAATAATACTTGTATAATAATAATAAAAGTATAATAATGATATTAAAAATTGTATAATAATAATAATACTAATAATATTAACAACAACAACAACAACAACAATAATAATAATAGTAGTATAATAACAATAATAATAATAATAATAATAAAAGAAAAAATATTAATAATTGTATTATAATAATAATAATAATAATAATATTAATAAATGTATAATAATAATAATAAATTTGTTAATAAAATTGTTTAATAATAATAATAATAAAACAATAACAATAATAATACAATAATAATATAATAAGTATATATAATAATAATAAGTATAATAATAATAGTATATTAATAATAATAGTATAATAATAATAACAACAATAATAATAATAATTGTTTAATAATAATAAAAAAAAAATAATATTATAATCACAATATTAATAATTGCATAATGATAATAGTATAATAATAATAATTGTATTTATTTATTTATAACACTAATAAACAATGTGTTATTAATTTAAATTTATCTGAATATATTTAAATGTATTTATAATTTTTATTTTAAATGTATATATTCATAATGTATCTTTAAAGTAAACCACATGTGTTTATTTGTCAGGGGATGGGGGGTTTTTGGGGTGGTTTCGCCCAGGGTGTCATTTAAACTAGAACTGCCACTGCAGATGATCCTGCGCTCCTCACTGCTGTAGCTCTCCTGTAGGGCAGAGGAAGTGTGTGTGTGTGTGTGTGTGTGTGTGTGTGCGCTGGATCTCCCTCCTCCAGCAGCAGTGGGGGTGCAGGGTCACCTGCTGTCAGATGTGTGTTTATGACGTGTGTAGCCCCGCCCCTCCGCACACTCAGGTGTGTGTACCTGCACGTTGGCCTGTTGCAGGTGATGTGACCAGGTGGTGAACAGGTTCTGCCGCATCTGCTGGTCGAAGTAGCCGGCGTAGGCGATGAAGGCGGCGGACAGCAGGCAGTCTCCGGCGATGGTGGACATCTGGTTCTTGAAGGTCTCGCTGGTCTTCTCCCAGCGCTCGCGCTCCGCCGACAGACTCTTCAGCAGCGCCGTGCTGCGGTTCACCTGTACAGGTGCAGGAGTGACACAACACACTGCTAAAGCTAACATCAACGTCATCATTCAACCCCAGCTGGAGCACGCGCACGCACGCACGCACACACACACACACACACACCATTTCTGAAGAGTGATGGCTGCGGTGTTAGCAGGAGTGCTGCATTAGCATTAGCATGAGTGTGCCATTAACATTAGTGTGAGTATGGAATTGGTAGGCTCATTAGCATTA